>NC_091184.1:35049979-35052479 GCF_040958095.1 Procambarus clarkii | reverse complement strand
TTTGGCTTTGTTTTTTTTAGTCAAACTGGCTTTGCGCTTTCTCCGGATAAGTACCGTACCTTTATTTTTTTTCATAAGACATTGTTGCACTTGCAACTTTTGCATGTAAACATGCACAGGTAAATGTTTAATTCAGAAGATTGTTAACGTTCCAGTAAGACCTTAGCTGAGAGTGTCAGTAAGATGGACTGTGGCAGACCCTTCACGTCTTGAAGATGAGATGTGGCAGACCCTTCACGTCTTAAAGACAATTTAGAGCTTGAATCTTGTAGGTTAGATACTCACTAAATGAAGGTTAGACGTAGCTAAGCCACGCAGGGTAAAACCTAGCACCCCAAACCTAGCACCCCAAGCCTAGCACACCAAAGTCTAGCACCTCAAAGCCTAGCACCTCAAACCTAGCACCTCAAACCTAGCACCCCAAACCTAGCACCCCAAGCCTAGCACACCAAAGTCTAGCACCTCAAAGCCTAGCACCTCTAACCTAGCACCTCAAATCCTAACACCCCCAAGCCTAGTACCTCAAGCCTAGCACCTCAAACAAGAGTGAAAGTCGGACCCAAAGGTGAACTAGATCCAGCTTAGTCACCCGTGTAGACAACCATATTATAAACCAGTTCCCATCTTTTGTATCGCTATTCATATTTGCTGTTGTACCTGTATTTCAGGTACAGCAGATATACTACCGGTACAGCAGGTCATGTTCTGTATATTTCATCCATTGAAGGTTTTGGTTCTATCTTTTTTTCGGAAGATGGTTTGTTTTGTTGACATTCAGAGTATTGTTTGACGCTTTCACAATATTTTTTAACAGTAATACACACACACGTGTGTGTGTGTGTGTGTGCACGTGTCAGCATACAACCGAATGTTAGAAAGGCGGGATCCAGGAGCTAAGAGCTATAGATCTTGCAAGCACAAATAGGAGAATACACAGACACATAGGGCCATCATATACGCTGCACGTGCACCGAATGCAAACCACATCAGTCCACTATAACTCCCCGCCAGGGCGTGCAGTAGGTGTGCAGTTGAAGAGAAGCACCTGGTGTTAGGAAACGCATGTAATTCAGCTCTGGTTCAGACGATTGTGAACTGACTGCGCAACCTAAGCTAAAGGTCACTCATTTTCTAACTCAGACACATTCTCTTTATTGCAGTACCCGGACACCCCTCATCTTTGAACACTAACTACGTTAAACACATCACGTACTCATGAAACACCCAGACACCATCCCTCCCACCTCCCCCATCTGACGTTCCCCATCTCTCAACCTGTTTTACCTCCCCCCTCCCATCCCTCCTCCTCCCTACCTTTCCATTGTTCACCCTTTCCGGATTTAAACCAGTCACAGCTTCGTAAAACGCTCTCCGCGTCCTCCCACTCTCTCTCAGGTCAGCTTATCCTCTAAAACATGCTCCTCCCAGTTGCTGTGAGCGAGTCCAACCTTTCCCTAGCGATCATATCCTTCAGCAGGTCGAGAAGGCATAGCAGGAGCAGACAACCGGGCCGTGGGAGGGGAATAGGATGGGGGGGATGGGCTGACCCCCACTCGGGGCATGCGACTGGAAAGGGGAAAGCTTCGAGCGCATCAAGAGCATAATCGACCAGTGATTCGACCGACGCGGTTGGGTCGCAGTCTTCATCCGTGTGCTCTTCAGAGAAGTGGTGTGTTGCTAGCGCATGCTCAGCAGGTAGGTCACGGTGCACCTCGTCCTCCTGGGGCGTCCCCTACGTCAAAAAACTGTCGTACTAAAAGGGCCCCCCTTATCCTAATCTTCCAGAGGACAGTAAACAGAAAACGGGACAGTACGTCACTTTCGCGAGCCGCTACCATTTTCTAGTACGACGATTTTTGGCATTAGGTAACGTGTACGTCAAAATGCGACGTGCTACTTGGAGGGATAGTGAAGGAGGGCGGAGGCGAGACCAAGATAAGGAGGACTGCAGGAACCCGCAATAAAGAAATAACGAAACTAATAGCGAACGCGAGGAGAGGCGCGGGGTGAAGAAGCGACCAACAGACGGACACGGAATATGGCGGGAAAAACACATCACGGAAAATCACAGGTTGCGCAGGAACCATCCGGTACGAACACTATATAGCACTGGTCCTAGTACAACAGGTCCAGTTTGTACAATAGGTCCCGTTTGTACAACGGGTCCCGTTTGTACAACAGGTCCTGTTTGTACAACACGTCCTGTTTGTACAACACGTCCTGTTTGTACAACACGTCCTGTTTGTACAACACGTCCTGTTTGTACAACAGGTCCGGTTTGTACAACAGGTCCGATTTGTACAACGGGTCGGGTTTGTACAACAGGTCCTGTTTGTTCAACGGTTCCTGTTTGTACAACGGGTCCGGTTTAATACGCTACCGGTATAGCCACCATTACAAACGTCCACTCGTCAGTACTGGTTTAGGCTCGTGATATTTCAACACGGAAGAATGTAAGTAAGTCGTAAGTAGATCTTACTAGACAGACAGACAGACAGAC
>NC_091184.1:34909979-35044979 GCF_040958095.1 Procambarus clarkii | reverse complement strand
TAGCCACCCACACGATAGGTATGGGGTCCACCCACAGGATAGGAATGGGGGTCCACTATCACCAACAGAATAGGAATTTGATCCACTACCACCCACAGGATAGGTACAGGATACATGCATCATAAACTAACCCTCCAAACTGAGCCTCTTAACCTCTCCCATCTCGACAGCCAAAGACTGGCACACCCGCAGGAAGCTCCTCACTCCGGCCTTCCACTTCAAGATCCTGGAGAACCACCTGGAGGTGTTCAACAGCCAGAGCAACAAGCTGATTAACAAGCTACAGAAGGAGGCCAACGGAGAGGAGTTCGACATCTTTCCTTACATCACCAACTGCACCTTAGATATCATCTGCGGTGAGTTGATTGCTTTTTTTTCCTCCTTGGTCGCCGTCTTGTTTACATTGTCACTGCTATATGTCTTGTTATTAATTGTGTGTTTTTTCTGGTATGGTTAGGTTAGCTTTGTTATTTATTGTTGTTATTATTATTATTAGTAGTAGTAGTAGTTGTAGTTGTGGTAGTAGTATTCAAAAACATAAATCTCTGTCTGTCTGTCTGTCTGTCTGTCTGTCTGTCTGTCTGTCTGTCTGTCTGTCTGTCTGTCTGTCTGTCTGTCTCTCTCTCTCTCTCTTTCTCTCTCTCTCTCTCTCTCTCTCTCTCTCTCTCTCTCTCTCTCTCTCTCTCTCTCTCTCTCTCTCTCTCTCTCTCTCTCTCTCTCTCTCTCTCTCTCTCTCTCTCACTCTCTCTCTCTCACTCTCTCACTCTCTCTCTCTCTCTCTCTCTCTCTCTCTCTCTCTCTCTCTCTCTCTCTCTCTCTCTCTCTCTCTCTCTCTCTCTCTCTCTCTCTCTCTCTCTCTCTCTCTCTCTCTCTCTCTCTCCCTCTCTCTCTCTCTCTCTTGTAATTTGATACACCAAAATCAAGAAGTAATTCCTGGAATTACCTCAACCACACACATACACACACATAAAGAACACTGAACAAGGTACCGGAGAAGACAGGTTGCTCTCCAAGTAAATGACAAGAGCTTGACAGCCTTGACTGAGACAGGGGTATGTGTGTGTGTTGACAGAGGCGGCGATGGGGTGTTCCGTCAACGCCCAGGACAACAGCGAGTCTGATTACGTCAAGGCGGTCCACAGGTTCGTCTTTAAGGACTCTCATACTCTCCTTAATACCGTTTTTTTATCTTATTTGCTATATTTTAAATTAACAATATATATATTTTTAAATCCTTAACCTTAATTTTACCGGCAAATGCCTTGAAATATTTGTTAGAGCCTTTTCTTTGGCTTGGCTGATATTTTAAAATTTTAAAATCAAGAGTTTATATATATTTTTCAGGATTTTTTTTTTTTAGACAAAAGTTCCAACATTTTATCTGTCACGTAACACACCGTCACAACTTTGTTACGGTGCCCTGAGACATGTGGAAGATATAACAGATATTTTATAGATATAAGTATTTTAACAAAGCTAAAAAAAAAATATTTAAAACATTCTTTTCTAGAATCTTGATGAATTAAAATCTTCAAATATACTTAAGACTTGATATTTAATACACACAAAGGGATGAGGTAGGTGAGAATAGCTTGAGCTAACCTTTGTGTGTATTTTACCTCAATAAACTTATTTCAATTTCTTGTTATTTCCGGGGGAAAAATATGTCGAGGAAAAAATGAATGAGAATTCTGCAAAAAAATATAATTTATATATTAATCTTCCATACCTCACAAGCTACGCTGATCCTCAAGTTTATATTTATACAGGATTCAACACCTCATCCAGAACCGGATGATCGTCCTCTGGCTGCAGCCAGACTTCATCTTTTGGCTCCTGGGTTACGCCAAGGAGCAGGCGGGGCTCCTTAAGACACTTCACACCTTCACGCGGAACATCGTCAAGACCAGGAGGATCCTGTACGAACAGAAGAGAGCTGGGATCACTAGCGAGGACGACAAGCACCTGGGTAAATACGACATGTCGCTGGCGATGACCTCTTGGGCACGACATGAGCAAAAGAGTACAATTGTTACAGTTTTAAGTCATTTCTGATTGTTGATGTTATCTTGCACGTATTGCTTTCGTGGTGTCGTTAATGTAGCAATTCTGAAGTGTCATGGTATTGACGTGCAGCGTGAGGGAGAGAACAGAGACAGAGAGAGAGAGACAGAAAGACAGAGAGAGACAGAGAGAGAGAGAGAGAGAGAGAGAGAGAGAGAGAGAGAGAGAGAGAGAGAGAGAGAGAGAGAGAGAGAGAGAGAGAGAGAGAGAGAGAGAGAGAGAGAGAGAGAGAGAGAGAGAGAGAGAGAGAGAGAGAGAGAGAGAGAGAGAGAGAGAGAGAGAGAGAGAGAGAGAGAGAGAGAGAGAGAGGAGAGACAGACAGACAGAGAGACATAGAGAGAGAGCACACAGGGCGAGTAAGGGAGATAGACAGAACAGAGAGCATAGCCAAGCATATATAATACCAAGTCACTGTTCATCTCAGGTAAAAAACAACGCCTGGCCTTCCTGGACCTGCTGCTGGAGTACTCCGAAGGCGGCGCAGTGCTCTCCGACGAAGACATCCGGGAGGAGGTGGACCTCTTCGTCTTTGCCGGCTACGACACCACCACCGTCGCCATCAACTGGTGCCTCTACATCCTGGGCAGGCACCCTGAGATACAGGTAATACACACAGGGGGGAATATACACACACTGAGAGGAGTAAACTGCTTCTCGGTGTATATATATACATTGTAGTGCATTGTATGTTCAGCAGTAAAGTATACTTGCTGGTTGGATAGAAAGCCTTAATAACTTCCAAAGGTAGATTAGGCTTTAAGCCCAGACCAAACTAAATGATTTTTTGTGACCGTAACTTATGATATTCAGAGATCATTGCTGTAAGTATTCTTATGGAAGGAGGGTAGGAATAGCCTAAGAAACTCTATCCCTTTAAGATGTATTTTATTGTCTCAGTGAACGTATTTGAACGCCCCGTGAACGTTCCTTGAGCTTTCATTTGGACTTTTGTTTATCAGTAACATAAGAACGGCCATGGAACGTGTTAACCTATTTTCCAGTTTTTTTTAATCTAAGAGTAGAACGAAACTATTAAAAGAAAAGTATCAGGAAACATTTCTCCCAATCACGGAATTTCTAAATCAACACCATTTTGCATTTCTTCATGTTTATCAACAGTCTAGCAATATTTCTCTCCAAGATCTCTTTACTATTATATAATAATAACATAATATAATATTTTATTTACAACAAGTTACAATGGGTTGGTAAGATTACATTAAAGGGATATTTTTACATTCTTGTATACTCCCTAACACGCATATCGTTTCGGGGTGGTCCTTAATCTAACATATCAGATAAGATAAAAAGGTACATTGTTGCACGGTTTTATATCAACAAATAACTACAATATAAATTGTGATAAACAATTCAACATATAAGAACAAATAAGATATATAAGAATATAGCATAAATATATAGGAACTACCGAAACTGCAGAAGCCTATTCACTTATACAAGGCAGCTCCTGTATATATCCACCCCAAACTCGTTCACATATATATGTCTAACCTACGCCTGAAACAATCATGAGATTATTAGAACATGGGTAATCAGCTTTAGGTCGCATGGGGGATTGAACCACCTCAAGCACATCCTCACCCAGCAAACAATCTGCTATCAGAAGTATAAGATATCCTGTCTTCAGACAACACACACAGCTCCCTGTTGAGATTTCGCTTAATATTTTGCTATCTAGGAATACCCTAACATTAACGTAAATTCTCATTATCACTACTTCATATTAATATAGTAATTATATAAGTTCAAATTTAGCACATTTCAAATATCACCTCATTTGTTCTATGTTCAAGATTGTGATATAAAAATTACTGCTAATTTTGAGTTAAACTTCTCTGTAATGTGTTAGTGCAACCCGTTCTCGCACTTTCTTATAGTCAATATTGACTTATTAAATACGTGCATATGTGACATACTAATTTATTGTGAATATTTTACTTTACCTTGAAAAGCTTCATAGAAAACACCGACCTTACCTAACCTTCTTAGTATGTTAAGATAAGCATCTTATTGCTTCGTAATTACAATTATTACTTAACCTATACCTATAATTGGTTAAGTAATAATTGTAATTACGAAGCAATAAGATGCTTATCTGAACATACTAAGAAGGTTAGGTAAGGTCGATGTTTTCTATGAAGCTTTTCAAGGTAAAGTAAAATATTCACAATAAATTAGTATGTCACATATGCACTTATTTAATAAGTCAATATTGACTTAAAGAAAGTGCGAGAACGGGTTGCAACGTGGCCTTGCAAGAATGTACCACTTAATTACCAAACTATGTACCTTCACCACCCACTGTACCTTTTGGGATATAAATAAATCACTACATATATTAAGTAATTAATCTTGTATTGCTCGCTTCCCCCCCCCCCCAGGCGCGGGTTCACAAGGAGCTGGACGCCATCTTCGAAGGGTCGGAGCGGGCGGCCACCATGGACGACGTCCGACAGATGAAGTACACAGAGAACTGCATCAAAGAAGCCCTCAGACTCTTCCCCTCTGTTCCCTACATCGGCAGACACCTCAGCGAGGATATTACAATTGGTAAGAAATGATACTAAGTATCTGCTTGCACTAGATTCCTAAACACAATCACCTCATACAAACACACACACACAACATCATGGAAGCACATCTAGGATTCAGCTGGAAGTGGCTTTAAATGTTTCGACAGTCCAAGGATATTTTGGAAGCAGGAATTCAACAGCCGCTTGGTGGAAAGAGAGTGGCCGTGAATGAGAACAACGGTATCATTTGCTACATCTTTCCGGAGAGTCGACAACCTATCAATCACGTTTATAAAGACACACGACTTGTCTCTTGCTATGGCTGAAATTTCATCCGATCAGCTTGTATTTTGTTGACAATCTCAGTTGCAATAATGGAATATCTGGTCGATAATTTCAAGAGCAAAGAAGGAGTCTGACCGTGGAGAATGCAGAAAAGTTACTGTATTTACAAACACGTGACTTGTGTGCCTCTATCAATCGTAAATCAGAGTTGAAAAGGTTCATATTTTCATGACCAAGTCGCACTGAGTAGCTCCTGCCGCTGTTCATACCCCAGGTAGAGAACCATCGTCACAATAGTGAAATTATATTGCATCAGGTATAAGAAGGCTAGTTGGCTGGGGCATAAATAGCTAGACTTTACTTCCCCGTAGTCACTAAGAGGTAAATACCCTTAAGTAAGAAGCTAGAAAAGAAGGGAGTCTTGAAGAGCGTCGCAGAGGCCCCAGCCAAGGTGTGGAAGGCTATCAGGGCAATACTTCCATTTTTGTGGTCCACTTCCTGCGAGCACCCGGGCACTGAATAGTGATTTTTGGACTCCTTCACTGGAATCCTCCAGTGTAGGGGTCACAATGCCATGAATATAGGAATTAATATAAGACGAGTGTACGTGGTGGGGCCATTTAGCCGTCATTAGTTACTGCTCGATTGTCTTTGTTTTTGATAGGAAGAAAACGGGAGGAAAACGGGACGAAAAGGAACCCAGATACTAGGGAATCATGCTGGAAACTGTGGCCTAGACAGCCACAGTATCATGACTAACCTTTGTGTTCCTCCAGGAAAATACCGCATCCCTGCCGGCGCCTCCGTCATGGTCTTCAACTACGCACTACATCGTGACCCTGAGCAATTCCCGGACCCGGAGGTGTACGACCCTGACCGCTTCTTGCCGGAGAATGCTAGTAAGCGTCACCCCTACGCCTACAACGCCTTCAGCGCCGGTCCTAGGAACTGCATCGGTGAGTGAACCTTTACTCAAAGCTCATTCTTGGTGCTGTGTTGTCAGTTTTAATTTCCGTTCTCCTGCGCCTTGAGCTTGGTAAATACTGCGAGAGGAGATGTTGTAAAAATAAAAAAAAATTATTAATATGTGAGGTAATTTGATATGAGAGAGTAAGAGACTCATTAAAAGCCTTTTTCCTGTTGTAATGAATAGCCTAGTTATTTTAATTAAGTTAACCTGTAAAACAAACGTGCGTCTATAAAGAAGAAAACTATGTATAAATTTTAAGAGAGACTAAGTTATTTGAAGAATTATTGGGTAGGCTATTCAGAGTAATCATCTTAAACTAAGTGGTTGATTAATATCATAACTGTAGCGTGTATGGACGGTTGATGCACGTCAACATCTTTAGGAACCTCAACTAATTCCATATTTAGAACCTATAAAATCTGACGAACGAGTTCCCAATATTAACATCTTAAGATGTGTTCCTTCAGGTCAGAAGTTCGGCATGATCGAGGAGAAAGTAGTGGTGAGTAGCGTGCTTCGGAAGTTCCGGGTGGAGAGTGTCACACCCAGGAAGAAACTTCAGCTCCTGAGTGAGATCGTCCTCAAACCCAAAGATGGAAACCTAATGAAGCTGTTCCCAAGAGTGCATTAGAATCAGACCTCAAGTGCGTTTTTCGCCACCGGGCGAGACAAGGTCTTAGAAGGACGACAAGAAACGCTGAGAGTCGCGAAGATCTTAAATAATGTGTTCAGCAGAAGAGCTGAGAATCCTCCCTCATGGCCAACCTTTACACGCAGCAAGGGTTAATGTTGGCTAATGAGAAAGAACAATGTATTTCCGTTATTTTGTTGTAAACAAAACTGGCATTTTAAGGATATCTCAATATAACTGATAGTAGAGACTACCCGCACTTTTGTTAATGTGGCGACAATATTGCCAATAACGCAATAGGGACAGCTTGGTCAACAGCAAGTATTCCATTTAACATTTAAACTTTTAGCTGTAAACTGTTTATTGTAGTGGGAAGTGTACTTTACCTCCTCATGCCTACGAAGAGTAACATCTTTGTTTTTAGCCTATTAGGTCTATTAGGCCTATTAGATCTATTAGGTCTATATCAGTCTATTAGATCTATTAAGTTATTACTATTGTTTTGATAGAGTTTTACATCATGTTATTGTATGGAATTCCTCAACTTGGTCACTGCTGTACACAGCACTCTCATTCACACTCACAGCTCGACTTGCTGTGCTCTGTCAGCGTAAGAGAAGGTACTAAGACAGTATATCCCTTGAAATGATATGAGAACAGCATAGTTGCTGGGAGTGACGCGTTCGGGTTCTAATGTCCATTGGCAGAACTCGCACACACACACACACAGTTGATTGACAGTTGAGAGGCGGGACCAAAGAGCCAAAGCTCAACCCCCGCAAGCACAACTAGGAATGACCTCCCCAAATGTGACTAAAAGCTATACTTCTCTCAACCAGTTTAAAGGAGAGACTAAGAAATATATAATAAACATTATGTAACAAATTTCTTTCACATTTCCTCATTCTAAATAAGTCAATAATGTGTTTTGCTGTTATTGTTAACATTAAATACTATGTTTTTTCCTGTTGTTAAATTATCACTTTGTATACTGTATATCATTTATTAAATTTGTGAACAATTTATATATATGTTAGCTCACTTTTCGTTTAAGTTATCCCCATCAATTCTATATATAATTTAGTTTAACTTAATTATTTAAAGTAATGCCTGAAATGTTCTGTGTATTAGTGGCTTTATTAAATGAACTCTGTAACAGTCATTTAGCCACTGTATCATGTTCTTTATATTTTTTAAATAAATATTATTATTATTTTTATTATTATTATTATTATTATTATTATTAAGAATAAAATATTCAAACGACCTCAAAAAACCTAAAGATTTTCCATAAATATATGTATGTATTTTTTTTCTGTAGTGCTTTATAGCCATAATATGAAAGTATACTTGTTGGTTGGTCAGTGACGAATGGATAATTACACCAAGATACTTACATTTTTCTCCGTGAGTATACAGTGAGAGTTTGCTATAGTCTGAGACTTATGTTCAGGACTAAAGTTTACTTCTTGAGTGGTCAGTAAGATAGTGCCACTGCTACAACAGCTCTATTCAGTGGGAGAGTTTACTTGGGTGATGCGCTACCTTCTGGATTGAAGAATACTTTGCTGAATGATATGTAAGATTTTGTTGTATTTTTTAATAACCCCTCCAGAGGATTTTAGACCTTAATGCCTCCATCAACCAAAACCAGTGTCTTTTCTTATCGTATATACTCTGAGAAGGCCTAGCTAGCTCTTGAACTCGGATCAGAATTCAAGTACATTTATGTGTTAAAAACATGTGTGTGGTACCTCCAGGTGGGGCTTCCCATCTACAGTTCCTAATAGATACTTGTCCTTTCTACATGTTATGTCACTCTCTATGGCGTCACCTTGATTATTATCCTCTCTACAGGCCAACTACATTCTGACCTAAACGCTATGCGTGTTAGTGGCTTTGCATAGATGTAAAAATACCAATCTCACGTAATCTCACCAACGAATTGTACCTTCTTACAAATAAACTGTTATTATTATTACTATAGGGCCCTGCGAGTAGTGTAAAAGGAGACACATGGGGAATTGATTTTCAGAAACGGTTGGGCACTTCCATGCCGACTTGACTCCCGGGGGCCAGATCGTGAAAATCTTTTTCAAGCAGTTGGGTCAGGACGCGCTGGGCGCGCACCTGGCTGGCTGGCTGGGTTGGGTGGTGGTCCATTCTCCCCCCCAGGGGAACCAAGGGCCCACCACCCAGGATGTACCTGAGGAACTGGTGCCCTATCCTAACCTGTTTTTTCTCGTGCTTTTAAGATGAGTCTAAGGCATCAAGAGGGGGGTCCCCTACTTATGAGTGGATCAGTGGGTGCATGTTCAATAGATGAAAACCAAAAAATACACTGGTGAAAGGCATATAAACGTTTTTGGAGTATTTTAATGGCATGAGCAAAAATTCACGATTTGGCCCGGGGGTGTTACGAGAGTAATACGGTATCAATTTGGGGGCCCTTACTTTTGAATGGATCAGAGGGTGAATGTTCAATAGATTCAAACCAAGAAACACAGTTGAAAGCGAATATAGAAGTTTTTGGAGTACTTTAATGAGGCTATGACTGAATAGTACAGGGAGCCCTTGGGCACAGCTCCATTTTCTGTAATGGTCAGAGGTGAGCGGTGAGAACGGGGCACGATTTTTTGACCAATCAGGAGCCGAGTAGAAAAATTCTCTTTCTGTCTCGGGGTCATGGGCCAATCAGGTGAAATTTTCCTTATTTGTCGTGGGGGTGTCACGTGACATGACGTCTGCAATAGGGACCCCCTACCTATGATTACCCCAGTGGGGTCAAGCATAGAAGGGGGGTCAAGATTCCTTACAAAGACCAAGTTGGATATATAGGTGTAGTAAGCCTTATCTTGAATTTGCATGATACTGTGGGGTACATTGACATGAAGGGCGAGTCATAGAACAGGATCTGCATGTGAGATGGGTCATATTAGGGTTTTA
This sequence comes from Procambarus clarkii, assembly GCF_040958095.1. Taxonomy (NCBI): domain Eukaryota; kingdom Metazoa; phylum Arthropoda; class Malacostraca; order Decapoda; family Cambaridae; genus Procambarus; species Procambarus clarkii. Next base: position 35,035,549 of record NC_091184.1, on the reverse strand, counting down.
AAGAAGTTTAGATAGCTTTAAAGAGTCCTGTGTGTGCTTGAATGTGGGTAAATGTTCAGTCAATAATTCTCGTGTTTTGAATCTGAATGAGGGGTCCTAGTTTGCGTTCTAGTCATAAAATGAGTTCCTTAGTATATTTGCTATGGAAAATGAGCTTTCAGTACTCTATATAATTTGAAATGAGGTCAAGAAAGACATGTTTATGTGCGAGAAGAGTCAGGTTGGAAACTGTTTATCCTAGTCATCTCCCCTTGACTTTGCTCCGTTTTCAGTAGCTAAAGTAAAGATTCCATTTTCTGTGGCATTCAGTTGATTACTGGTGAAAAAGGCATGCTTGCATGTGTATGGTTCTAACCTATTTATAGATTTTATAGATATATTTTTCGGGCCTCAAATTAGATTTTAATATGAAAAATAGCATCAAATGTATGTCTATCTTTTGTAATAAACGTTACAAGCATTAACAATACCTGTGATATTTCATAGAATACGAAAAGAAGTTTAAATAGTGGGGCCTCAGCCATATTGTGTTGGGTTTGACACTCCAAACATTAAGTTGACACTCTTAAATATACTATAAAGGAAAGTAGTTGAGTGGTTTAAGCAATGTAATATGTACTAGAAATCTGTTCATATTCCGTATTAAATTGAATTTTTTAACATCATAATAGTTTGCAGCTATTGTGGTGGGGGCCCAATAACTTCATGTAACGCATCGACTGGCACTATCTGTTGCTATGAATACTTTTTGAAATTCATGTGTTAAAATTTAAAAGTCGACTTCATCAGTTGCCATTTATGTCAGTGCCGTGGTATATCAAGCGCAAAGGTTTTGAGAAAATGTTACACCTCCACCTTTCAAAAAGTGAAAAGATGAATTCATTTTGGCATTACTGTCATTACTTTGGAAGTTTTTAATGATAGCACATACTTAAACAAACTCGCTCGCAAAAACAAACTCATTTTTTTTTTTGATCAACTTACGCAAATAAACCCAGGGCTTTCACATTCGCACAAAATACTTAGTCCCCCCCTAAACTTAAAACAGTTGCACAATCTTACTTAAACACATTGCTAAACTCTTATACACAAACAAAAAACTCAATTTTTAACTTACACAAATAAACACGGGCTTTGCACATTCACACACAAAAAAAAATGCTTAGTTCCCCCTAGACTTGAACACTCGCAATCTTACGGTGCTTTAATTGCTAAAGCCTTCCAAACCTGCACTGGGTCGTTAGTCATACATAGAATCAGGGAGAAAAATATCTGCTTCAATATATAAAAAAAAAATAATACATAGTCCAACCACTTGGGCTAGGACGGTAGAGCGACGGCCTTACTTCATGCAGGTCGGCGTTCAATCCCCTGACCATCCAAGTGGTTGGGCCACCATTCCTTCCTCCCATCTTATTCCCAAATCCTTATCCTGACTCCTTCCCAGTGCTACATGGTCGTAATGGCTTGGCGCTTTCTCCTGATAGTTCCATTCCATTCCATTCTTGACTAAATAACTAGCATTAAGTTTTAAGTCAATCTAATATCCCTACCTCACGGCCCCCCCCCCCCCCCCCAGAACTCTGCACATTCCCGCCCTCCAACAAATTCCAAAGCCTTAGAAGAGCCCACTCCAGTCACTCACACGGCAATAGACATGTTTTTTTTTCGCCCAACTGTATTTATTTAAAATAAAAATACGTCAGATGGAAAGAGTTTCGCATTGCTATTATATTTACCTTATAAAGCCTCTCTATACAAATGATATGCCACTGCGTATTATGATTGTTTTATAATAAATATTGCATAAATACTTACACGATTTCATAAACAAAAAATTATTTTAATGAGCCATGTTTGGAAGGCATCACCATTACGATAAATACAAACTTTTAAAACTAAAAAGATATATCTCATAGAAGTAGATTTATCCTTCAGGATATATGTTATTGTTTAAGAGTTTTATTCATATATAAGAAAATTGCCAATGTTATCAAAACTCTGGCCACAATTTTTTTTTTTTTTTAAAGGTTTTCCAAGGGAGTAAATCTTGCTTCCTCCCTTTCTCCCACGTGTTTCCTCAGTTCCCCCCTCTAATTATATGTTATTGTTTAAGAGTTTCATTCATATATAAGAAAGTTGCCAATGTTATCAAAACTCTGGCCACAATTTTTTTTTTTTTTTAAAGGTTTTCCAAGGGAGTAAATCTTGCTTCCTCGCTTTCTCCCACGTGTTTCCTCATTTGGACTGGATGCAGAGTAACCTGCGTGCAAGTCCTGACTCAGTTCCCCAACGTCCAAACTATTGGACATTGCAAAATTTCACTAAATAATGCGGTATTTTAGTTGCCCCCTCTAATTATAGAGATTTTAATCTCTAAACATATGAGTGCCAAGAACAACTCTCGTGCAGGCCCGCGTTCAGTCCCCGACGTTCAAGCTTTTTGCTATAGTAAATGTCTCTAAAAATGAGGCGTATCTCGCCCTGACCACTAAAGTGTTGCACTAAATTGCAACACTTGCAATGCATAGCAGCAACCAAGGGCATAGACATCCTGATACTACAGGAGAGCATGCTTCGAGCCGGATTAGAACCTAAAATCTCAGGCTATCGAGGCTTCTTCCTTCCATGGATCAATGGGCAATCCAGGGGATGTGCAATCTATGTAAAATGTGACCTGATCTCCAAATCCATAACCAGCCCACCCAATTGTGGAGCAGGGACAGAGGTAATGGGAGTCACCATTGAGCTAAGACACGACAAACTTGAAGTGTTCAATGTGTACAGGTCTCCACAAGCCGAAATGGATCTCTCTGTGTTATTTGGACACGCGACAACAACAAACACAATCATTTGTGGAGATTTTAATGCCAATCATCGATTGGCACTGGGCTCGAACAAAACAAATGAAGCCGGCATACACATTACACATCTACTGGACCAGCTTCCAGAAATACAAATCCTAAACAAGAATGAACCTACCCACATCCAAGGAGGCAGATTAGACCTAACCTTCGTTTCAGCCTCCCTAAGAGATGCAGCAACATGGTCAGTTGAGCCCACACTCACAAGCGACCACAATGGGGTCCAAATTGATCTTCAGTTAGACCTACCCACCCCACCTCCGCCTCCATCTGAAGCCTGGAACTTTGCTTTAGCAAACTGGGACCGATTTCAAAACCTCATTTCAGAGTGGCAAAGAAACTATGATCTTCCCGAAGACATTAATCAGGCAGAACAAGAATTTGTCAAAGCGATTCAAAGTGCAGCCAACCACTCAATCCCACTGTAAAAACAGTCCACCGGACACCATAAAGATCATTGGTACTATTGCGAACGTGTCAAAGAACTCAACCATAGACTCAATAGAACAAGAAAGCTATACAAAAAGCAGCCAAGTGACCGCAACAGGATCTTACTTTGTGAGGTCAAGGAACATGTACATTGAGAGACCAGACAAATAAAAGAACAAAAGTGGCTGGAATGGTGTTCACACCTGAATGAACACACCTCTCTCGGAGAGATGTGGCAGCAAATTCACCAGGCCAAAGGGAATAAAACACCTAAAGCTCCACACCCCAAGGATCCTCAACAGGAAGCCGAAGTACTGACAACCAGGTTTGCAGAGAGAGCAGCCAGCAATCAACTTCCACCAGATGTATTTCGCCCAACTGTATTTATTTAAAATAAAAATACGTCAGATAGAAAGAGTTTCGCATTGCTATTATATTTACCTTATAAAGCCTCTCTATAAAAATGATATGCCACTGCGTATTATGATTATTTTATAATAAATATTGCATAAATACTTACACGATTTCATAAACAAAAAATTATTTTAATGAGCCATGTTTGGAAGGCATCACTATTACTATAAATACTAACTTTTAAAACTAACTTAAAAGATATATCTCGTAGAAGAAGATTTATTCTTCAGGATATATGTTATTGTTTAAAAGTTTTATTCATATATAAGAATATTGCCAATGTTGTCAAAACTCTGGCCACAATTTTTTTTTTTTTTTTAAAGGTTTTCCAAGGGAGTAAATCTTGCTTCCTTGCTTTTTCCCACATTTGGACTGGATGCAGAGTAACCTGTGTGCAAGTCCTGACTCAGTTCCCCAACGTCGGTATTTTAGTTGCCCCCTCTAATTATAGAGATTTTAATCTCTAAACATTTGAGTGCCAAGAACAACTCTCGTGCAGGCCCGCGTTCAGTCCCCGACGTTCAAGCTTTTTGCTATAGTAAATGTCTCTAAAAATGAGGCGTATCTCGCCCTCACCAACTGTTTTTGGCTTAATTGTAACCCATCCAGCTGCAGTCTGCAGTCTAAATTTAAAAAAAAATGCATTTCCAATGCCCAATATATATATATATATATATATATATATATATATATATATATATATATATATATATATATATATATATATATATATATATATATATATATATATATATATATATATATATAAGGCACAACTCTCCTAAACACGAGAGTGAAGTATACAGCTTTAGAACACTTTCCCACCAGGAGACTCGAACCCTAGCCAGCACAGAAGCCTTCCAGCAACTGGCATAACAGGTACGCCTTAACCCACTCCACCACCTGCTCAGACCCTTAAAAGAGATGGTAATTTCGGAGTATTTATACACTCCAAAGATCACCACCTCCCAAGAGCACTAGAGCAAGTGAGGGGTCATTTTTACGTTTTTTCATCAAGTCCCTGTTAATATGGGAGAACACTGTGTCTATGCTTAAGGCACAACTCTCCTAAACACGAGAGTGAAGTATAAAACTTTAGAACACTTTCCCACCAGGAGACTTGAACAATACCAAGCACAGAAGCCTTCCAGCAACTGGCATAACAGGTACGCCTTAACCCACTCCACCACCTGCTCAGACCCTTAAAAGGGATGGTAATTTCGGAGTATTTATTCACTCCAAAGATCACCACCTCACTAGAGCAAGTGAGGGGTCATTTTTACGTTTTTTTTCATCAAGTCCCTGTTAATATGGAAGAACACATACTTGCTCTAGTGCTATATATATATATATATATATATATATATATATATATATATATATATATATATATATATATATATTGGGCATTGGAAATGCATTTTTTTTTTAATTTAGATGGGATAGGGAAAGTTTAGGGGAGTATATTGGGCTTTTGGTTGTGCTATGACACGGCGAACCCCCCTGAATATAATGCATATTTTAGCTGAAAATAAAAGGGATCTCCCGCATGTAGCGGGAGAAAAGGGTTCGAGAGCCGCATAATTGGTTTGGAAACTGAACCCTACATATTGTTTAGCTATGTAAGTGACAATCTCTTGAAAGCTCGTTACGCGATTGTCACTGCTACATACACACACATATATATGCACCCTAAGTGATTCAACAAGAGGCTTGCAACGGTCTCTATGCAAGACATTTTTACGACTATGGGAAGTCTGCTGTTGCTGGTCTCACTCCACAACCGCCTAACCGGAGAGTCATGTGCATTCTTCACATACATACAGTAAGCAAATATTTTGGTTGCTTTGCTAAGATTCCTGGCAGCGCATCATTATGAATGAAGTACATGCGTATTTCTTGGACTCCATTGATGGTGTTATCTCTGAATTCTGCGAATTTCTTTTTCGTATTCCATTATATAATGACGCAAAGTAAGCGAATAGTTAAACTTGCTCAATGAATTTGTAATAGCTTGCTAATGTAATTGTATGGGGTTTCCATAAGTTTGTTGAGAATATAATTGAATGCTAGTTTAGTTCATTTATTATGAATCCCATCTTGTGGGGCGGATAGTGGGAAGGGGTTACCACGGTGGGGAAATGGACTCTGGTAATGAACCCAACAATTCATTTTTGGCTCAAGCAAGAAAAACAAACAAATAATGGGTAAACGAAATTGCCAAAATTACTTTGTGCAAGTTTGCAAATGTGATTGTAAAGTTTTTTTGCATAAGTTTGAGAATATATAATTGAATGTTAGTTTTAATTCGTTTTATTAATGCAGCCCCCCTATTCCCATCTTGCCACGGGGGGTGGGGGAGGAGACATCTCCCGTCACGCAGGGTGCAGTCGCACCTCCACAGATCTCCAGTATCAGCTATTGATACTGGTAATGGCTCAAAAAGGGCCACCACGTAGGGGCTATTCATGCCCGTGCCACCTTTTGAGTGGCTTAATCTTCATCAATCAATCAATCTCATCTTGCGGGCTTTAGCGGAAAAGGGCTGCATAATGGGCCTCAGAGTCAGAACCTACACAATTCATTTAGCTAAAGCAAGTTTTCGCAATCTTAATGAGCTAGTTTTTTTTTTTAAATCCAATGGTCATTGTCACACATCAACAATGGGGCACGTGAAAGACCGCAAGTGCAGTTTCTAAATTAAAACCAAGACTGGGATATGTGGCGAGCTAGTGTCATAATTTATCTGTTTTTCCTGCGCACTGCCGCCCATCCAGTGGGGGGGGGGGCTAAGCTGAGCAGTAGTAACATCTAGAAGTCTGCTGCTTTTATTGGTTGATCCATAGATGTGTACTGGCTCCTCTTGCATCATCATCGCATTAGTAGCAGTTAATAAATTAAACAACTAGCATATGTAAAGAGCTAGTCTAACAATTTATGTTTTTTATTTTTTTTTTTATTTTTATCAGGTCCACTGCCCTATCCAGCAGACTGCAGCTGGATGGGTTACAATTAAGCCAAAAACAGTTGGTGAGGGCGAGATACGCCTCATTTTTAGAGACATTTACTATAGCAAAAAGCTTGAACGTCGGGGACTGAACGCGGGCCTGCACGAGAGTTGTTCTTGGCACTCAAATGTTTAGAGATTAAAATCTCTATAATTAGAGGGGGCAACTAAAATACTGCATTATTTCGTGAAATTTTGCAATGTCCAATAGTTTGGACGTTGGGGAACTGAGTCAGGACTTGCACGCAGGTTACTTTGCATCCAGTCCAAATGAGGAAACACGTAGGAGAAAGCGAGGAAGCAAGATTTACTCCCTTGGAAAACCTTTAAAAAAAAAAAAAATTGTGGCCAGAGTTTTGATAACATTGGCAACTTTCTTATATATGAATGAAACTCTTAAACAATAACATATATCCTGAAGAATAAATCTTCTTCTATGATTGATTGATGATTGATAAAGATTAAGCCACCCAAGAGGTGGCACGGGCATGAATAGCCCGTAAGTGGTACATTTTTTTTTTCTCAGTATTCTGAGGTTGCATTTAACCATCAAGCTGTTATCGCGGGGGAGGATACTGCTTCACAGTCTTCATGAGGATGTCCAACTGCTGGACACCTTTGTTGACCAGGAGAGTGGCTGTGTTGATGGCTTCAGGGTGGCCACTGCATGATTCAGGAACTCTTAAAGCTCTTCTAAGGTCATTGGTTGCTTCACATTCCAGAAGATAGTGAAGTAATGGCTTTTCTGTGACAGTTTGGCAGAAGATGCACTCTCTCTGTCGGGGTTCACCAATCTCCCAGTTGCATCTGTAACCTAGACGTAATCTATATAGCCTAACTGCTATTTCCCTGTGGATTCCTTTTGGGATATTTAACCTTTCTAATTTGGTTGCCTGAAGATACCATGTTGCAGATGGCGAACCTTCAGCTATTCTCTGGTGCAGGTCGGCTTTGTTGAGATGTGAGAGTTTTTTGGTGATGATGTTGTTTATGTTCTCTAGGCTGGGTTGAATTGTTTTATGTATCACTGGATGACGAGTTGCCAATTTAGCAATTTCATCAGCTTTTTCATTTAATGGGATTCCAATATGGGATGGGATCCAGTTTAAAGTTATGTTGAGCCCTTTGCCTTTAGCGACTGCTCCAAGATACAAAATGGTGGTAATTATTTCCACATTATCTTTCCACTGTTTTTGTCCTAGTATTTGAAGTGCAGCTTTTGAGTCTGTGTGTATGATTGCATTTTGAGTGTTTTGTGCAATCACATATGCGAATGCCTGTTGTATGGCAAACAGCTCAGTTTGGGTTGATGATACTAGTCCTCCCAGTCTCCAATATGCCTGAACGCTGGTCGTGCAAAGAGCAGCGCCAGCACTTTCATTTTCTGTGTCCACCGATTCGTCTGTGAAGATGTGGGTGGCTCCTGCTACTGCTATGCTATACATTTGCTCTTCTATTATGCCCCTTAGGATTGTCTGATCATAGGCAGCCTTTTTCATTGGGAGACTTTCTATTACTATTTTGAAAGTAGGCTCTTCCCACGGCGCGGAAGGAGTGTAATTTGGGTGTGGATGATCACCCTCTCTATCAAGAATCATGTTTTTTAAATGTAGTCTGTTTAGGACATTTCCTGCTCTTGCAACCCAAGAGTTTCCATTGTTTTGGCCTAGTCCAACCACCAAAGCCTGCCGTACTGGGATTGGATCAGAAGAAATAATTATCTTACTGATAATTGTAGCTGTCCTTTGTGATATTCTTTCTTGTAGAGAGGGCAAACCCGTCTCCAGTCTAAGAGTTTCAAGCCTGGTCCACATAGGGGCTCCCAGTGCAGCTCTCATAGCATTGTTTTGGGCAACTTCAAGCTTTTTCCACTGTTGGTGTGATAGATTTGTGAGTGCAGGTGCGGCATAATCGATCACTGATCTGACTGCCTGTACATAGTATGTGCGAAGGACTTGCAGATTGGCTCCTCCAGAAAGGGAGGTTAGCGACCTGAGGATTGCCGTCCGGGCCACAGTTCGCTCTCTCAAGTATGTGACCTCAGCATTAAAATTCATGTGTGTGTCCAGGATGATTCCTAGATACTGATAGGTGTCGACCCATTCTATTGGTTGACCCTGTACTATGAGTTGGATGTTGGGCTTCGCTATTTTTATGGGCATGGCCTTTGACTTTGAGGGGTTGAGTTTGATCCCAATCTGTTTTGCCTCTTTACTGATGCAGTCTAAGCATTTGGGTGCAAGGCGCGCCGCATCCCTTCCTTTTATGATGATGACAAAGTCGTCCGCGTAGTTTAGCAGCCTGCAGTGATGTGGGAGTTTCAACCTCATTATTCTTTCCATTAAACAGTTGAAGAGAAGAGGGCTAAGAATACCTCCTTGCGGTGTACCATTTTCATGTCTTTTGTACTCAGAGACTGTGCCATGAAGTTTTACTCTTGCTTCTCTGTTTATGAGACAGTTTTTGGTCCAGGAGAGCAGGTTGCCTCTGACCTCTTTGTCAATGAGGCAGCAGAGAATAGCTGGGGCGCTAGCCAGTTCAGAGGCTTTTTCGAGGTCCAGGAATATCAGCATTCCTGGTCTGTCATTCAAGTGGGCTAACAGAGTTGTAATACATTCCACTGTGCCAACCCCTCTTCTATAGGCATACATATCATGGTGCAGTTTAGGCATTTTCCACTCAAGTCTGTTGAGTGTCATTCTGTCAGCCTTCTTGGCTGCACAGCTTTGGAGAGAGATGGGCCTGGGATTAGCTGGATCTTTGGGTTTTGGGATCGGCACTATGTCTGCTCTATTCCAAGCAGAAGGTCTAGTTTGAAAAGTCCAGGCTAAATTAATTAACCTTAGGTATGCAGCGTCTCCCTCTGGGCCGAGGTTTCTAATCATTTTATATGTTATTTTGTCGGCTCCAGGGGATGTATCCTTGGAGTTTTTCTTAGCCCGATTGAGCTCATCCAGTGTGAAGGGGGCATTAGTGTCAGAGACTTCTTCACATGCTGTAAGGATTCTGTGCCACCTTTCTTCCTCTAGTCCGGTCTGTACTGCTAATACATCTGGTGGAAGTTGATTGCTGGCTGCTTTCTCTGCAAACCTGGTTGTCAGTACTTCGGCTTCCTGTTGAGGATCCTTGGGGTGTCGAGCTTTAGGTGTTTTATTCCCTTTGGCCTGGTGAATTTGCTGCCACATCTCTCCGAGAGAGGTGTGTTCATTCAGGTGTGAACACCATTCCAGCCACTTTTGTTCTTTTATTTGTCTGGTCTCTCAATGTACATGTTCCTTGACCTCACAAAGTAAGATCCTGTTGCGGTCACTTGGCTGCTTTTTGTATAGCTTTCTTGTTCTATTGAGTCTATGGTTGAGTTCTTTGACACGTTCGCAATAGTACCAATGATCTTTATGGTGTCCGGTGGACTGTTTTTACAGTGGGATTGAGTGGTTGGCTGCACTTTGAATCGCTTTGACAAATTCTTGTTCTGCCTGATTAATGTCTTCGGGAAGATCATAGTTTCTTTGCCACTCTGAAATGAGGTTTTGAAATCGGTCCCAGTTTGCTAAAGCAAAGTTCCAGGCTTCAGATGGAGGCGGAGGTGGGGTGGGTAGGTCTAACTGAAGATCAATTTGGACCCCATTGTGGTCGCTTGTGAGTGTGGGCTCAACTGACCATTTTGCTGCATCTCTTAGGGAGGCTGAAACGAAGGTTAGGTCTAATCTGCCTCCTTGGATGTGGGTAGGTTCATTCTTGTTTAGGATTTGTATTTCTGGAAGCTGGTCCAGTAGATGTGTAATGTGTATGCCGGCTTCATTTGTTTTGTTCGAGCCCAGTGCCAATCGATGATGGGCATTAAAATCTCCACAAATGATTGTGTTTGTTGTTGTCGCGTGTCCAAATAACACAGAGAGATCCATTTCGGCTTGTGGAGACCTGTACACATTGAACACTTCAAGTTTGTCGTGTCTTAGCTCAATGGTGACTCCCATTACCTCTGTCCCTGCTCCACAATTGGGTGGGCTGGTTATGGATTTGGAGATCAGGTCACATTTTACATAGATTGCACATCCCCTGGATTGCCCATTGATCTATGGAAGGAAGAAGCCTCGATAGCCTGAGATTTTAGGTTCTAATCCAGCTCGAAGCATGCTCTCCTGTAGTATCAGGATGTCTATGCCCTTGGTTGCTGCTATGCATTGCAAGTAGCAAGATTTACTCCCTTGGAAAACCTTTAAAAAAAAAAAAAAAATTGTGGCCAGAGTTTTGATAACATTGGCAATATTCTTATATATGAATAAAACTTTTAAACAATAACATATATCCTGAAGACTAAATCTTCTATGAGATATATCTTTTTAGTTAGTTTTAAAAGTTAGTATTTATAGTAATGGTGATGCCTTCCAAACATGGCTCATTAAAATAATTTTTTGTTTATGAAATTGTGTAAGTATTTATGCAATATTTATTATAAAACAATCATAATACGCAGTGGCATATCATTTTTATAGAGAGGCTTTATAAGGTAAATATAATAGCAATGCGAAACTCTTTCTATCTGACGTATTTTAATTTTAAATAAATACAGTTGGGCGAAATACATCTGGTGGAAGTTGATTGCTGGCTGCTCTCTCTGCAAACCTGGTTGTCAGTACTTCGGCTTCCTGTTGAGGATCCTTGGGGTGTGGAGCTTTAGGTGTTTTATTCCCTTTGGCCTGGTGAATTTGCTGCCACATCTCTCCGAGAGAGGTGTGTTCATTCAGGTGAGAACACCATTCCAGCCACTTTTGTTCTTTTATTTGTCTGGTCTCTCAATGTACATGTTCCTTGACCTCACAAAGTAAGATCCTGTTGCGGTCACTTGGCTGCTTTTTGTATAGCTTTAATTCTTGTTCTATTGAGTCTATGGTTGAGTTCTTTGACACGTTCGCAATAGTACCAATGATCTTTATGGTGTCCGGTGGACTGTTTTTACAGTGGGATTGAGTGGTTGGCTGCACTTTGAATCGCTTTGACAAATTCTTGTTCTGCCTGATTAATGTCTTCGGGAAGATCATAGTTTCTTTGCCACTCTGAAATGAGGTTTTGAAATCGGTCCCAGTTTGCTAAAGCAAAGTTCCAGGCTTCAGATGGAGGCGGAGGTGGGGTGGGTAGGTCTAACTGAAGATCAATTTGGACCCCATTGTGGTCGCTTGTGAGTGTGGGCTCAACTGACCATGTTGCTGCATCTCTTAGGGAGGCTGAAACGAAGGTTAGGTCTAATCTGCCTCCTTGGATGTGGGTAGGTTCATTCTTGTTTAGGATTTGTATTTCTGGAAGCTGGTCCAGTAGATGTGTAATGTGTATGCCGGCTTCATTTGTTTTGTTCGAGCCCAGTGCCAATCGATGATGGGCATTAAAATCTCCACAAATGATTGTGTTTGTTGTTGTCGCGTGTCCAAATAACACAGAGATCCATTTCGGCTTGTGGAGACCTGTACACATTGAACACTTCAAGTTTGTCGTGTCTTAGCTCAATGGTGACTCCCATTACCTCTGTCCCTGCTCCACAATTGGGTGGGCTGGTTATGGATTTGGAGATCAGGTCACATTTTACATAGATTGCACATCCCCTGGATTGCCCATTGATCCATGGAAGGAAGAAGCCTCAATAGCCTGAGATTTTAGGTTCTAATCCGGCTCGAAGCATGCTCTCCTGTAGTATCAGGATGTCTATGCCCTTGGTTGCTGCTATGCATTGCAAGTAGCAAGATTTACTCCCTTGGAAAACCTTTAAAAAAAAAAAAAAATTGTTGCCAGAGTTTTGATAACATTGGCAATATCCTTATATATGAATAAAACTTTTAAACAATAACATATATCCTGAAGAATAAATCTTCTTCTATGAGATATATCTTTTTAGTTAGTTTTAAAAGTTAGTAGTTATAGTAATGGTGATGCCTTCCAAACATGGCTCATTAAAATAATTTTTTGTTTATGAAATCGTGTAAGTATTTATGCAATATTTATTATAAAATAATCATAATACGCAGTGGCATATCATTTTTATAGAGAGGGTTTATAAAGTAAATATAATAGCAATGCGAAACTCTTTCTATCTGACGTATTTTTATTTTAAATAAATACAGTTGGGCAAAATACATCTGGTGGAAGTTGATTGCTGGCTGCTCTCTCTGCAAACCTGGTTGTCAGTACTTCGGCTTCCTGTTGAGGATCCTTGGGGTGTGGAGCTTTAGGTGTTTTATTCCCTTTGGCCTGGTGAATTTGCTGCCACATCTCTCCGAGAGAGGTGTGTTCATTCAGGGGAGAACACCATTCCAGCCACTTTTGTTCTTTTATTTGTCTGGTCTCTCAATGTACATGTTCCTTGACCTCACAAAGTAAGATCCTGTTGCGGTCACTTGGCTGCTTTTTGTATAGCTTTAATTCTTGTTCTATTGAGTCTATGGTTGAGTTCTTTGACACGTTCGCAATAGTACCAATGATCTTTATGGTGTCCGGTGGACTGTTTTTACAGTGGGATTGAGTGGTTGGCTGCACTTTGAATCGCTTTGACAAATTCTTGTTCTGCCTGATTAATGTCTTCGGGAAGATCATAGTTTCTTTGCCACTCAGAAATGAGGTTTTGAAATCGGTACCAGTTTGCTAAAGCAAAGTTCCAGGCTTCAGATGGAGGCGGAGGTGGGGTGGGTAGGTCTAACTGAAGATCAATTTGGACCCCATTGTGGTCGCTTGTGAGTGTGGGCTCAACTGACCATGTTGCTGCATCTCTTAGGGAGGCTGAAACGAAGGTTAGGTCTAATCTGCCTCCTTGGATGTGGGTAGGTTCATTCTTGTTTAGGATTTGTATTTCTGGAAGCTGGTCCAGTAGATGTGTAATGTGTATGCCGGCTTCATTTGTTTTGTTCGAGCCCAGTGCCAATCGATGATGGGCATTAAAATCTCCACAAATGATTGTGTTTGTTGTTGTCGCGTGTCCAAATAACACAGAGATCCATTTCGGCTTGTGGAGACCTGTACACATTGAACACTTCAAGTTTGTCGTGTCTTAGCTCAATGGTGACTCCCATTACCTCTGTCCCTGCTCCACAATTGGGTGGGCTGGTTATGGATTTGGAGATCAGGTCACATTTTACATAGATTGCACATCCCCTGGATTGCCCATTGATCCATGGAAGGAAGAAGCCTCGATAGCCTGAGATTTTAGGTTCTAATCCGGCTCGAAGCATGCTCTCCTGTAGTATCAGGATGTCTATGTCCTTGGTTGCTGCTATGCATTGCAAGTGTTGCAATTTAGTGCAACACTTTAGTGGTCAGGGCGAGATACGCCTCATTTTTAGAGACATTTACTATAGCAAAAAGCTTGAACGCGGGCCTGCACGAGAGTTGTTCTTGGCACTCAAATGTTTAGAGATTAAAATCTCTAAAATTAGAGGGGGCAACTAAAATACCACATTATTTAGTGAAATTTTGCAATGTCCAATAGTTTGGACGTTGGGGAACTGAGTCAGGACTTGCACGCAGGTTACTCTGCATCCAGTCCAAATGAGGAAACACGTGGGAGAAAGCGAGGAAGCAAGATTTACTCCCTTGGAAAACCTTTAAAAAAAAAAATTGTGGCCAGAGTTTTGATAACATTGGCAACTTTCTTATATATGAATGAAACTCTTAATTTAGTGAAATTTTGCAATGTCCAATAGTTTGGACGTTGGGGGAACTGAGTCAGGACTTGCACACAGGTTACTCTGCATCCAGTCCAAATGAGGAAACACATGGGAGAAAGCAAGATTTACTCCCTTGGAAAACCTTTAAAAAAAAAAATTGTGGCCAGAGTTTTGATAACATTGGCAACTTTCTTATATATGAATGAAACTCTTAAACAATAATATATATCATGAAGAATAAATCTTCTTCTATGAGATATATCTTTTTAGTTAGTTTTAAAAGTTTGAATTTATCGTAATGGTGATGCCTTCCAAACATGGCTCATTAAAATAATTTTTTGTTTATGAAATCGTGTAAGTATTTATGCAATATTTATTATAAAACAATCATAATACGCAGTGGCATATCATTTTTATAGAGAGGCTTTATAAGGTAAATATAATAGCAATGCGAAACTCTTTCTATCTGACGTATTTTTATTTTAAATAAATACAGTTGGGCGAAAAAAAAATGTCTATTGCCGCGTGAGTGACTGGAGTGGGCTCTTCTAAGGCTTTGGAATTTGTTGGAGGGCGGGAATGTGTAGAGTTCTGGGGGGGGGGGGGCCGTGAGATAGGGATATTAGATTGACTTAAAACTTAATGCTAGTTATTTAGTCAAGAATGGAATGGAATGGAACTATCAGGAGAAAGTGCCAAGCCATTACGACCATGTAGCACTGGGAAGGAGTCAGGATAAGGATTTGGGAATAAGATGGGAGGAAGGAATGGTGGCCCAACCACTTGGATGGTCAGGGGATTGAACGCCGACCTGCATGAAGTAAGGCCGTCGCTCTACCGTCCAGCCCAAGTGGTTGGACTATGTATTATTTTTTTTTATATATTGAAGCAGATATTTTTCTCCCTGATTCTATGTATGACTAACGACCCAGTGCAGGTTTGGAAGGCTTTAGCAATTAAAGCACCGTAAGATTGCGAGTGTTCAAGTCTAGGGAGAACTAAGCATTTTTTTGTGTGTGAATGTGCAAAGCCCGTGTTTATTTGTGTAAGTTAAAAATTGAGTTTTTTGTTTGTGTATAAGAGTTTAGCAATGTGTTTAAGTAAGATTGTGCAACTGTTTTAAGTTTAGGGGGGGACTAAGTATTTTGTGCGAATGTGAAAGCCCTGGGTTTATTTGCGTAAGTTGAACCAAAAAAAAATGAGTTTGTTTTTGCGAGCGAGTTTGTTTAAGCATGTGCTATCATTAAAAACTTCCAAAGTAATGACAGTAATGCCAAAATGAATTCATCTTTTCACTTTTTGAAAGGTGGAGGTGTAACATTTTCTCAAAACCTTTGCGCTTGATATACCACGCTTGATATACCACGGCACTGACATAAATGGCAACTGATGAAGTCGACTTTTAAATTTTAACACATGATTTCAAAAAGCATTTCATAGCAACAGATAGTGCCAGTCAATGAGTTACATGAAGTTATTGGGCCCCCACCACAATAGCAGCAAACTATTATGATGTTAAAAAATTCAATTTAATACGGAATATGAACAGATTTCTAGTACATATTACATTGCTTAAACCACTCAACTACTTTCCTTTATAGTATATTTAAGAGTCAAATTAATGTTTGGAGTGTCAAACCCAACACAATATGGCTGAGGCCCCACTATTTAAACTTCTTTTCGTATTCTATGAAATATCACAGGTATTGTTAATGCTTGTAACGTTTATTACAAAAGATAGACATACATTTAATGCTATTTTTCATATTAAAATCTAATTTGAGGCCCGAAAAATATATCTATAAACAGGTTAGAACCATACAAATGCAAGCATGCCTTTTTCACCAGTAATCAACTGAATGCCACAGAAAATGGAATCTTTACTTTAGCTACAGAAAACAGAGCAAAGTCAAGGGGGGATGACTGGAATAAACAGTTTCCAACCTGACTCTTCTCGCACATAAACATGTCTTTCTTGACCTCATTTCAAATTATATAGAGTACTGAAAGCTCATTTTCCATAGCAAATATACTAAGGAACTCATTTTACGACTAGAACGCAAACTAGGACCCCTCATTCAGATTCAAAACACGAGAATTATTGACTGAACATTTACCCACATTCAAGCACACACAGGACTCTTTAAAGCTATCTTAACTTCTTTAAAACCCTAATATGACCCATCTCACATGCAGATCCTGTTCTATGACTCGCCCTTCATGTCAATGTACCCCACAGTATCATGCAAATTCAAGATAAGGCTTACTACACCTATATATCCAACTTGGTCTTTGTAAGGAATCTTGACCCCCCCTTCTATGCTTGACCCCACTGGGGTAATCATAGGTAGGGGGTCCCTATTGCCGACGTCATGTCACGTGACACCCCCGCGACAAATAAGGAAAATTTCACCTGATTGGCCCATGACCCCGAGACAGAAAGAGAATTTTTCTACTCGGCTCCTGATTGGTCAAAAAATCGCGCCCCGTTCTCACCGCTCACCTCTGACCATTACAGAAAATGGAGCTGTGCCCAAGGGCTCCCTGTACTATTCAGTCATAGCCTCATAAAAGTACTCCAAAAACTTCTATATTCGCTTTCAACTGTGTTTCTTGGTTTGAATCTATTGAACATTCACCCTCTGATCCATTCAAAAGTAAGGGCCCCCAAATTGATACCTAGTACTCTCGTAACACCCCTGGGCCAAATCGTGAATTTTTGCTCATGCCATTAAAATACTCCAAAAACGTTTATATGCCTTTCACCAGTGTATTTTTTGGTTTTCATCTATTGAACATGCACCCACTGATCCACTCATAAGTAGGGGACCCCCTTCTTGATGCCCTAGACTCATCTTAAAAGCACGAGAAAAACAGGTTAGGATAGGGCACCAGTTCCTCAGGTACATCCTGGGTGGTGGGCCCTTGGTACCCCTGGGGGGGGGGGAGAATGGACCACCACCCAACCCAGCCAGCCAGCCAGGTGCGCGCCCAGCGCGTCCTGACCCAACTGCTTGAAAAAGATTTTCACGATCTGGCCCCCGGGAGTCAAGTCGGCATGGAAGTGCCCAACCGTTTCTGAAAATCAATTCCCCATGTGTCTCCTTTTACACTACTCCTGCGGAGGTGTTGAATGGCTGGTTTTCCAACACCCTCATATACCGGAAACTAGAGGCCCTGTCTGTGATTTTGACCAGACCACACACAAGAAGGTGAAGGGACGACGACGTTTCGGTCCGTCCTGGACCATTCTCAAGTCGACTTGAGAATGGTCCAGGACGGACCGAAACGTCGTCGTCCCTTCACCTTCTAGTGTGTGGTCTGGTCAACATACTTTAGCCACGTTATTGTGACTCATCGCTTGCACTGTCTGTGATTGATTGATTGATGAAGATTAAGCCACCCAAGAGATGGCACGGGCATGAATAGCCCGTAAGTGATAGATTTTTGGAGAGAATGTGATCTGCCCTGTCTGTGTTGTTGTTGTTTAAGAATCACCTACTGGGAACTTTTTGTTCCAAGTAGCATGGGCTATGGTGAGCCCGTAGTGGACTTACCTGGCACAGAAGCGGGGCTGTGTGAGAGGCCCTGTCTGTGTCTTAGGACCCCCCTATTTACCGGATCTGGAGACCATCCATGTGTCTTTGCTTCCCCTAATACCGGAGACTGGGGACAATGCCTGTGCTGTCATCAGTGATTAATAAAAAAACAGTTAAAAGAGATAAATGTCAATTTTGTCGAATGTCTAATATGATCGACTGTAGAGTGTGATTAAGTAGTTATCAAAAGAAAGCACCAGCCGGGAAGGCTATGTAGCACCTGAGTATGATTAAGTGTAGGTGTAGGTTGTGTGTTGGTTACCATGGCTTGTCAGTTACGATGACACTGTCGACATATTAAGCGTCAACCCAATGCTCTCTAGACTACAAATATATTTTTTAAGTTAGTGCAGTGTCGTTTTCTTTGAATAATATTGTTTTCGTACGTTTTCTATCATTTATTCACCGTGAATTCCTAGTCTTCCATCTCTCTTGCTTTTTATCTCCGTTCCTTCGCTGTAAGACACTTCCTCTATATCTCTCTCTATCTCAACAGTCACTCCCTTTTTCTTCCTTCTCTTCCTTTGTTAGAATTTCCTGACAGGCTGTTACGAACCCGACTCCATCGTCGGAGTATGGAGTAGCAACGTCAACGCCATCTGTGAGTCTGCTCCTTAAACCCCCACAAAATGGACGACTGCCATCCATCTGCCATCTGGTGGTGGCAGTAGGATACCTGCAAGACACTGTAGATTCCTGCCTTGGTCAGCCCGAAAAGTCGCTGTAGCTGACCTCTGGTGAGGTGGCGCCTGGAAATCAGCGTGATAGAAGTTATGTCAATGTCAGAGTTCGTAAGTGGCATGTCCTAGTTTCACAAGTACTGGACGTGTCTGTGTCCAGAGAGGCGACGTAGGGTTGCAGGGGACGGAGACAAGCAGTCTACCCAGGGCAGTCTATTATCTCTCTACTCCATTCTGCTTTACGTGAGCAGTGAGCCGCCGCCGAAGAGGAACTGAGTAGTATCTGCTGTCTGCCTGTGATGTGGCAGTGACAGAATTCAGCGTATCCCGGGACTGGCTAGAGGAAGAGACGACCGACAGTGAGGTGCTACGGAGGAGAGTAACTAGCTAGTTGCAAGAAGCTCCTGCCAGCTAGGGGTTCGCTATCCTTGTCACTGTGTTCGTGTAGAGGCCCAGCAGCGCGAGGCTGATGTTCTCTGCCAGCACCAGGCTGGAGAGTGATTGTGGGCGTTCACAAGGAGCACCTAGTGAGACTGTGTATAGGCTGGCCCGTGGCTAGGGTAGACTCGTTGGTGTTTCCTAGTACTGGTTGAGGACGGTACTGTGTGTTGAAGAAACACGGAAGTTGACAAGGCTGCATTGCATGAGCATCGAGGAGCGCTTAGTGTCCTATGAGAGCGACACATGTGTATATATATCAGTGCAGTAATACTTCGTTTATGATTCTATTTAAGGTGATGGGAAAGTAATAATACGTGAATATATTGATAAAGGATGAAGTGTCGTATTCCTTTCAACTCCCCCCCTTGTTTTTTTTTACTTGCATTACCAAGCCGACTCCTTGAAAGCCACAACCGATTTGGGGTCGGATACTAGTACTTTGGTTCATCCAGCAAAGAACCCGCTTGCGACCCATAGTGGCCGTAACACAGACTGTCACAGCTCCCTGACAGACTGTCACAACTGCACAATCAAGAGAAGGAGACGGAGAAAGAGTGATAATGGGGAATACGGTTAAATACTCTCCACAGGTGTTTAATCTCAGCACCCTCCACCACAGTTGAGGCGAGATCAAGCAGCCAGAGCTCAACGCCCGCAAGCACAATTAGGTGAGTACAGTCCGTCTTCAGACTTAATCCATTACCATAAGATACCACATCCACCCATAAACCACCTGGATAGTTATCTAAATTAGATATTTGTGACGGTCTGAAAGCGTATTACGGTTCCAGTAATAGTCTACATGTAAACTGGCATATGTCGTACACTTAGACCTGTCTAGGTTTCCCCCCCAGACGTTAGTAACTCTGTTTACACGAAGAGCAATAATGTGGGCTCTAGATATAGGGGCTTAGAATTGTAACAAAGAGATTTCTGATTTGTAAACAGCTTTATTTACATGCAATCTAGCGGCCTGCGCACATACATGCGACATGTGATCACCGGCCTGCGCACATCCATACAACAAGTGACCAGCGGCCTGCGCACATCCATACAACAAGTGACCAGCGGCCTGCGCACATCCATACAACAAGTGACCAGCGGCCTGCGCACATCTATACAGCAAGTGACCAGCGGCCTGCACACATCCATACAGCAAGTGACCAGCGACCTGCGCACATCCATACAGCAAGTGACCAGCGGCCTGCGCACATCCATACAGCAAATGGACAGCGGCCTGCGCACATCCATACAATAATAGTCACAAACATAAACAAGACAGTTTCGCTAAATCAGGTACCCAGGAAGAAGACATTTTCCATGATAACATAAGTGGGAAGTTGAAATACTTCCAAAACAAACAAACATTCCGGTGTGCGACATTCAGTTGAAACCCCAAATGACCATTAGTGTCAAACGCAGACCCAAAGTGCCTGTAAGAGGCGCAGAGGGTGCGGCATAGTGAACAGTGGCCTCGTACAGACGCACTCACAACCACAAACGCACTTCTGAGTGCATTTTGTATTCAGTACGATCAAGTAGGGATACTGTGTCGGAGCGTTGGCTTCTTAGAGTCCCTGGCGAATAAGACGTCGGAAGGATTTCATGAAACCTGAGACGCCAGGCTCACGGCCGCGGATCCTCCCGCGGGTACCTTTGCCTCCTCGTAAACCCCCAGCGGGTCCATCCTCCACCGACTCCCTCTGGGGTCTGGCCTGCCTCTGGGGGCGTCCCTCCACGGGAATCCTGTTTGGTCGTCGCTTGGGTTTGCGCTTTGGCTGGCGATTGGGTCGTCGGACAGGTTTGTTTTCTTGAAAATAAATACATTGATTAATGTCTATCCCCAAATATTTCTACGTTTTCTATTCAGTTTGCCATATATAAATATATTTCAACATTGCCATTTATATTAAGGAAAGCTGTAATTAGTGGAAGGAATTGTACACGCTTCATGCTACAGGATCCAGCAATATATGTAAATCAGAGAGAGGTAGAGAGACATTTGAGTTAACTTATAAGGTGAGATCAAGCAAGCGCCCCGGATGATGAAGACAGAAAACTGCATGCAAGATGGCGGTGAAGGGGTAACTGCGCTACCTTTAGCTCTAGTTGTTGCGATGGCTGGCGGAGCGGGCTGTGGGTCCCGAAGCCCAGTGTGAGAAGCTGGTGAGTTGTTAGCTACTGGTGATTTAGGAGCGGGTTGTGGTCTGGGGACCAGCGGACCGAAGTCCGGAAAGTGGATAGGTGCAGTTAACTCTGGGACAGTAAAAGGCGCTGGACCCCCTATGGCAGGGTTGGGTTCGAACCCATTTGAAGGCACTGGGTCATTGAACCCACCCAGAGTGTTCAGACCAGAAGGCCGAGGCAAGGTGTTACCTTTAAAGAAGCCGACGTCATCTTGAGACTGTAGGTAAAAGCCTTGGTCGTCTTCAAAGTCAATTTGGCGATGTGTGGGAGCCTCGAACGCCATGAGACCATTGGCGTCATCTTGGAAGGGGTGTTCCTGCAAGGTAACACAACAAACGGCTCATCGTCTTACAAAATATGCATTATAGAAAGCTGCATTAAATAAACAAGTTACTAAATATACCGCCATATAGCACGCAACAATTATGTTCCACCAACCTATATTTTTTTACGGTGTATTTACACGGGTAAATACACGGTGAATTGTGTTAACGAATTGTGTTTACACGGGTAAATACAAAGTGAATCAACGTTACTCTTAGACACAAGGTCTAAGAGTAACGTTACTTAAGCATTGAAATAAAGTTACTCTTCGATATTAAACCCACTGGGGTATGATTTACCTCTATAAAACCACTGGTATCTTACTTTCAATAAATATTCATGAAATATAGTTCAACAAAAAATGACATAAAATATTGTAAAATAGGTGAGATTTATACGTCAAGTGAAGTCATCACACATATGACCATACCTGCGATAGTGACCGGTGTTGGGGGGGCTGCTGTAGACATATTAACAACACAAGAGTAACGATATATATATATATATATATATATATATATATATATATATATATATATATATATATATATATATATATATGTCGTACCTAGTAGCCAGAACTCATTTCTCAGCCTACTATGCAAGACCCAATTTGCCTAATAAGCCAAGTTTTCATGAATTAATTGTTTTTCGACTACCTAACCTACCTAACCTAACCTAGCCTAACTTTTTCGGCTACCTAACCTAACCTAACCTATAAAGATAGGTTAGGTTAGGTTAGGTAGGGTTGGTTAGGTTCGGTCATATATCTACGTTAATTTTAACTCCAATAAAAAAAAATTGACCTCATACATAATGAAATGGGTAGCTTTATCATTTCATAAGAAAAAAATTAGAGAAAATATATTAATTCAGGAAAACTTGGCTTATTAGGCAAATCGGGCCTTGCATAGTAGGCCAAAAAGTGCGTTCTGGCTACTAGGTACGACATATATATATATATATATATATATATATATATATATATATATATATATATATATATATATATATATATATATATATATATATATATATATATATAATATATATATAATATATATAATTACTACTACTTCCCCCCCCCCATATCACACACACACACTGTGTGTGTGTGTGTGTGTCACCGAGAAAGAACTACCCTACCCCGTGGTGAGTGTTAGGTAAGTACCACCTTCGCCCACAACTTTAAGGACAGACTCGACAAAGAATTCGAACGACAAAATACTTAAATAGGAACGCAAGAGTAGTGAACCACCACCGCCAGTGTAGACACCACCAACACCTCAACCACCGCCATGGTACACCTGGACATGACTTACCTCTGCCGCCACCACCGCCACAGTAGACACCACCAACACCTCAACCACCGCCGTGGTACACCTGGACATGACTTACCTCTGCCGCCACCACCGCCAGAGTAGACACCACCAACACCTCGACCACTGCCGTGGTACACCTGGACATGACTTACCTCTGCCACCACCACCGCCACAGTAGACACCACCAACACCACGGCCGCCAACCTCATACTGCCGTCCTGGAACACAATAAAGAACTAAGAGATGGACCTGCATATGGTCTCCCGCCCCCACCCATAACGTGGTATCCGACATTTCACGAAGTAAAATAACAATTGAAATATCGGTCATATAACAGATGAAATGTCTAGGTTACTTTGCTGGTAAGTGAAACTTAGTTATGAATACGTATCGTCAGCTATGGACGCGGATTTTTAGCTGTGAACCCGAGTGTTAATTTTAATTTATTTTTGCCCCGAGGGGCGAGTTTATTGGGCAGCGCTATTCATCCTGTGAGTGGACACACCGCCATAGTGACAGTATTGGGCAGCGCCACTCATCCTGTGAGTGGACACACCGCCATAGTGACAGTATTGGGCAGCGCCACTCATCCTGTGAGTGAACACACCGTCATAGTGACAGTATTGGGCAGCGCCACTCATCCTGTGAGTATACACACCGCCATAGTGACAGTATTGGGCAGCGCCACTCATCCTGTGAGTGGACACACCGCCATAGTGACAGTATTGGGCAGCGCCACTCATCCTGTGAGTGGATACACCGTCATAGTGACAGTATTGGGCAGCGCCACTCATCCTGTGAGTGGACACACCGCCATAGTGACAGTATTGGGCAGCGCCACTCATCCTGTGAGTGGACACACCGTCATAGTGACAGTATTGGGCAGCGCCACTCATCCTGTGAGTGGACACACCGTCATAGTGACAGTATTGGGCAGCGCCACTCATCCTGTGAGTGGACACACCGCCATAGTGACAGTATTGGACAGCGCCACTCATCCTGTGAGTGGACACACCGCCATAGTGACAGTATTGGGCAGCGCCACTCATCCTGTGAGTGGACACACCGCCATAGTGACAGTATTGGGCAGCGCCACTCATCCTGCGAGTGGACACACCGTCATAGCAGCATGTACAACACCCCCGAATAGGAAGAAAACCCGCTGGGTTGTTCATCCTGTCACTTGAACCCAGACACAGCTGGGACTTGCTTAATTGTCTCAAATGAACACCTTATCAAACAAGAAGATTAACTTTTGTCAACCCTTAAAATCTTACATTATCTTGCAGATGCAAAATGGGGGAATGCTTATCTGTCAACACACACAAACACACATCAATTAGCCCCGTTTACCTGTATTTGCGAGTTTACGGTCAACACTTGTACTATAAGAGCGTGGGTCGTGGGAGTACGACTGAGGACGACAGGCAGACACCAGCAGTGTTATCCAGGCGGTGTCTGAGGCAAGAGTGGCGCGGTGCCTGGTCTGCCGCCTTCTTAAATATATGGTGGTGGAGCGAGAGCGGCACCCTGCCTAGCTAGCCGTCGCTGTTACTGCTGCTACTGTTACTGCTAGTGCTGCCGTCTGACGCTGTTGATGCTGCTACTGTTCCTGCTGCTACTGTTACTGCTAGTGCTGCCGTCTGACGCTGTTGATGCTGCTACTGTTCCTGCTGCTACTGTTCCTGCTATTACTGCTCCTGCTAGTGCTGCCGTCTGACGCTGTTACTGCTGCTACTGTTCCTGCTATTATTGCTCCTGCTAGTGCTGACGTCTGACGCTGTTGATGCTGCTACTGCAGATGTTCATCTCACCCATATCAAATACACACACGGAGGGACAGAAACACGGAGAGCTAAACTATTAGACGTGGCGACAAGAAACTTTCTATGCCAACATGTCAAGGGGTCTCACAAGAATGAGAGGGAATGATGAACCAGCCAGTCTTGATTTGGTATTCACTCTGAACGAGTCAGACATAAGGGAAGTTAAATTAGAGTTCCCCCATAGGCATGAGTGATCACAGCTAGTATCCTAACTTTTGAGCATCTGGTGGAAGTAGGATTAACCCATCCAAGGAATGGACCGAAAAGTAAAAGGCTGGAATACAGAAGGGGAAACTATGATGAGAGTAGAAAATTTATAACAGGAATACCATAGGAGACAGAACTCAGTGGAAAGGCTGTACAAGGCATGATAGACTACATCACCCAGAAGTGTCAGGAGGCAGAAAACAGGTTTACCCCGACCCAGAAGGGGAAAAAAACAGAAAAGCAAAAGGGGAATCCGGAGTTCAATCAGGCATGTAAGAAAGTAAGGCAGCTAAGCACAAGGGCATGGAGAAACTCCAGAAATAACAGAACACCAGAGAACACGACTTACAACGGATGACGTTCGAACCTTTTCGAGGATGACCTTTGTTCGATTACGGGTTATTCATGCCCGTGCCAACGTCTTGAAAGGCTGAATCTTTATCAATCAATCTTTGTTCGAATCGCACCTCTATATATTTCACCCACGTATTACAAATACAAATAAATACCACCAGAATCTAAACATCTAACATAACTTGATCTAGGCCTAACGCTACACCAAATTCTAATATATAACAATGTTAATTTATATATATGAGAAAAAGGCGATTTTAATTACACTGAACGATATAATATATGAATGCGTCATTGGGGTCGGCCGCTGCTTGGACAAGCATCGCCTGATGACTGGTTGAGCAGGGAAGCATCTCGCTGCCTGTCTTGTGATTAACAGCGAGGAAGAACATTAAACAAAATTGTTAATGTTACTAAATTTCTAATTGACTACCACACCTAACAAACTTCCCCCAACACTAGACTGTAAACACTACAATAAGAAACAAAGCCGTCAAGACAATTCTTGGTGCTGCCAGAGGCGTAATAATCAACGTGAGAGAAGAATTTAAACTTCTCACACAATGCTAAAGAAATGTATTCACATATTAATAATTTCCCACTGTATAATTATTATGCAATGAAATAATTATTGGTAATAATGTTCATCCACTCGAGGAGGGTAGAAGATAATCTCATAGTTCAAATTCAAGTACGTTTATTGAGACAATAAAATACACCTCAAAGGGATTGAGTGGGCTAGGCAATTTCTACCCTCTTCCCTCATTCTCATAGTCTAGCCGAAGCTTGGCTAGTACAGGCTAGTAGTTGAGAGCCCTCCCAGGCATGGTATTAGGGCAGTCTGCCTTGCTCTTGATTCGTTCTCTGTAATACCACAGTTTAGGGCAGCTGCGTACGGCTCTGTACCTGTACTTGTTAAATGAGAAATGCCTAATTATTGCATTGCATTATTGCATCTGTTGCCTAATTATAAGTGGGGCACGAGCTAGGGTCCTCCCTATTATAAATAAGCCATGGAGATCCATCATTCTTATGACTGGGACATCTTGGAAGTATCTAATAGGTACATTTCAGATTCAGATTCAGATTCAGATGTTTATTCAGGTAAGGTATATACATACAAGTGATGTTACATTAATGGATTGATATATAGATAGAGCTAGTACATACAATGCCTAAAGCCACTATTACGCAATGCGTTTCGGGCACCACATTTAGAAAATGACATCCCTAATTGGGGCTAACATTTTTTATTACGTTAATAGGTCGTATCTTGTTGCGAGTTCCGGAAGGCCTCTAGTTAAGAACTGTTGTGCAATTCAAGCGATAAAGGAAAAAAAGAAAGAGATTGAATTTAGAAAGCCCAAGATGGCGGACTCGATTGGCGTTGGAAATGATGACCGCCCGAGGAAAGTTTGATGTGCTGTGGAGGACGTTGGTGCAGCGTCGTCGTCGTCGTCGTCAGGACACGACGCTATCGTTTTGAAACTTAATTGACGAGTTGAAACTTAATTCTGTCTCTCACTCTCTCTCTCTCACCAGGGGGAGCATGACGGGCCAAGACAAGCTGTACGACCACCCCCTCCCGTCCACCACCCACAGGTCCCCGTCACCACCTCCCTGTAATGGTATATGCACACCATAGCCCCTTCCCCTTTGCTCTTCCCCCTTTCTCTTCTCCTTCCTCTTCCCCTTCCCTTCTCTCGCTTGCCTACCCTCCCTTGGGTCATTTGTCTTTTGTCACGGGGGGTCATAAACAGCTTGAAGCCACTTGCTCCCCTCTCTCTCCTGTCCTCCGGGCCAGTGACGAAGTTGGGTATATTACCCCAGGGCTAATAAACTTGGGATCTCAAGTTACACGTGGGTGCCCAGCCAGGAAAGTCGTTGGTGTCTTCCCAGTTTTTGGAATTTTCTGTCAAGAGGAATTGACCCTTATGGTCAAGCCTGATCCGGATTGGTTAAAGACATGTAGGCCTGGGGAGGCGGGGCCTCACAGGGTAGTGCCTGCCCATGCCATTGGCCCGGTTTCTAGAGCACCTAGTCATGGTAAAAATGTGTTCTCCATCTTATGAATAGTAAAGTCGCTCTAGAATCTCCCGTTCAGTTCCATAAGACTACAGGTTTAATCCATTAAGAGTCATTTACTTTGAGTTCCCTGATTATTGAGTCCCTTCCTTCCTAGGGTCTCAATAATTTTAGACACATTCACTTATGGTTGGTGGCAGTGCTTTAATGTTTTTATTTTATAATTAGTAATAAATTAATAACCCCTATCCTTGTTATGTCCTCCTCATTTAATATTCAGTTTATATTCGTGGCCGTCCAGTGAGGGGTCATACTGGACTGTAACAGAGTTAAGCTGGGGTATTGAGCGAAGAGAGAGAGCCGTTCACAGAGTACAGAGAAGGGTTACCATTGAAAGGTTCAGGGTGATAACAAAAGGGACATTGAGGGTTATTACAACCCATCCACCACCCACAGGTCCCCGTCACCACCTCCCGTCCACCACCCACAGGTCCCCGTCACCACCCACAGGTCCCCGTCACCACCTCCCGTCCACCACCCACAGGTCCCCGTCACCACCTCCCGTCCACCACCCACAGGTCCCCGTCCACCACCCACAGGTCCCCGTCACCACCCACAGGTCCCCCGTCACCACCCACAGGTCCCCATCACCACCTCCCGTCCACCACCCACAGGTCCCCCGTCACCACCTCCCGTCCACCACCCACAGGTCCCCGTCACCACCCACAGGTCCCCGTCACCACCTCCCGTCCACCACCCACAGGTCCCCGTCGCCACCTCCCGTCCACCACCCACAGGTCCCCGTCACCACCCACAGGTCCCCCGTCACCACCCACAGGTCCCCGTCACCACCCACAGGTCCCCCGTCACCACCCACAGGTCCCCGTCACCACCTCCCGTCCACCACCCACAGGTCCCCCCGTCACCACCACCCGTCCACCCACAAGTTCAACAGCCGTCATCAGCTTGAGAGTAGAAAGCGCGCTATATGCTACGCTTCGCGGATTCCAACTTCGGTACTTCATGGCGTTAGGCTACCAACCGCGGATTAAGCAACCAGTTCTTCTCTAACGTACCAACTACAAGGTACTAATCTAACCATAACATACGAACCTAAACTACCCATTAGTCTAACCAGTAAGGGTATTTGCTCCCAGTGACAACGTGGGAATTTACTCAGTTAAACCGAGTACTTTGAGTAGCCAAGAGAAGGGCCGAAGCTGCTATTCACAACACCTCGCTCAAGAAAATAGGATTTGTTGTTTATACTACTTTTAATGGGCGTAATGGAGGTGTTCGCCAGCAGGTGCTTGTGTCTGAGTGACAGCTCCACGTTTCTCCTGCACGAGGGAGAGTGCATGGTGAAGTCTCCTGGGATGACGCACTCAAAAAACATCTATTAAAATATGTTGCTTTTTATACAAACGTTCAAAAATCCTGTAGAAACTCGTATATTTATTTAAACTCGCATATTTATATACAAAATAACAAAAAAGTATATATATGGCCTCTTCAAAGAGACATATGCAGTATTTGGAGCATTCGCCAAAACTCATAATTGATATCACATTAATAGTGAAATTTGGAATCATGTTACACCATTTGCAGGAGTAAACAGGAACCCTTGGAGTGGTGTAGGCCTGTTTAATTGTGACACATTATGCAGGCCTAAGGGGGCCTAACAGCTGAGTGGACAGCGTTTCGGATTCGTAGTCCAGAGGTTCAGAGAGAGAGAGAGAGAGAGAGAGAGAGAGAGAGAGAGAGAGAGAGAGAGAGAGAGAGAGAGAGAGAGAGAGAGAGAGGGAGAGAGAATAAACATATACGATAAAGTTCGCGTTCAGTTTCTAGTGCTTGCAGTCATCATCAAGAGTTGTACAGTGTATGTGTACAGTGTATGTGTACAGTATATGTGTACAGTGTATGTGTACAGTGTGTGTGTACAGTGTATGTGTACAGTGTGTGTGTACAGTGTGTGTGTACTGTGTATGTGTACAAGAGAAAGGTAACTGGAGAGCGTTACGATGTATTGATAAAACAACAACAGCTGGCGGGTCTCTGGGGGAATTTAATCCCTAGCATCAGCGGGATGTTAGCTTGGTGCAGCGGGCCGCTACTGAGCAGTAGCGGGGGGTGTGACTACACACAAAACTCTTCCTGCTCCCACCACTATATCACTACCAACAACGACTTAACTACAAATTCAATTTCAATTTCTTTATTATGGACCTCATACCCATCCCGCGGGCGGGACTTTGATGGTAATATTGGGCATAGTTATTTCATCAAATCACTTCACTTTGTGAGGTGAACTATGCCCAAGATTACCATGAAAGTGCCGTCGGGGCGGTGGGGAAATAGCCTCACTGATGGTCGAGTGGTTAGGGTACCATATACACCAGTTGCATATTGCTCCTGGTGGTCTGGGATCGAGTCATTTCTGGGGTGTGGAGTTTTCAGTTATATATATATATATATATATATATATATATATATATGTCGTACCTAATAGCCAGAACGCACTTCTATGCCTACTATTCAAGGCCCGATTTGCCTAATAAGCCAAGTTTTCATAAATTAATATATTTTCTCTAATTTTTTTCTTATGAAATGATAAAGCTACCCATTTCATTATGTATGAGGTCAATTTTTTTTTATTGGAGTTAAAAATAACGTAGATATATGACCGAACCTAACCAACCCTACCTAACCTAACCTAACCTATCTTTATAGGTTAGGTTAGGTTAGGTAGCCGAAAAAGTTAGGTTAGGTTAGGTTAGGTAGGTTAGGTAGGTTAGGTAGTCGAAAAACAATTAATTCATGAAAACTTGGCTTATTAGGCAAATCGGGCCTTGAATAGTAGGCATAGAATTGCGTTCTGGCTATTAGGTACGACATATATATATATATATATATATATATATATATATATATATATATATATATATATATATATATATATATATATATATATATATATATATATATATATATATATATATATATATATATATATATATATATGTCGTACCTAGTAGCCAGAACTCACTTCTCAGCCTACTATTCAAGGCCCGATTTGCCTAATAAGCCAAGTTTTCCTGAATTAATATGTTTACTATAATTTTTTTCTTATGAAATGATAAAGCTACCCTTTCCACTATGTATGAGGTCAATTTTTTTTTATTTTGAGTTAAAATTAACGTAGATATATGACCGAACCTAACCAACCCTACCTAACCTAACCTAACCTATATATCTAGGTAAGGTTAGGTTAGGTAGCCAAAAAAAGCTAGGTTAGGTTAGGTTAGGTAGGTTAGGTAGACGAAAAAACATTAATTCATGAAAACTTGGCTTATTAGGCAAATCGGGCCTTGCATAGTAGGCTGAGAAGTGAGTTCTGGCTACTAGGTACGACATATATATATATATATATATATATATATATATATATATATATATATATATATATATATATATATATATATATATATGTGTGTGCAACAATGCACCTAGACCAAGGCCAACAATGCACCTAATCATAAAAATATAATACTAATTTATATTCGTACACACAAAGGTGTACGAATATAACGTGTGTACGGCAGCCACATTGACAATGATACAGCTGCCGAGAGAGAGTGTGAGAGAGTGGCAGCACAAGTAAAGGAAAAGTTATATAGTAGTGGAAAGCTGCGTGAGTTATGATGGCGGGCAGTCTAGCTGTCTGTCTTGGTCGCGCGCTGACCACGTCTTCTGTTCTCCAGTCATTGACCATTTCAAATCGACTCACAAAAGTGACGTGCTGTCCCGTTTTCTGTTTGAGTCGTCCGGCTTACTCGGAAAGGTTAGGAGAGGAAACTTTCAATTAACGCTTCTCATAACGTTTTGAAACTTTATGAGAATTTTCTGCCCACCTAACCTATCAGAGGACCCTTAACTTACTGTTGTTGAAAAAAAATTCTCAAATTTATTTTCATTTTTTTTTATTTTCAAATTACGTCCACTTTCGGCCATACGGACAAACGGCCAAAAGCGACGTTATTTGTAAGAGGACAGGTTGAATGGACACCACATACGGAATGGGATTAGTGGATTGTTTCCAGCGTAGGTTAGACGTATAAATAAAAACCCTATGGATAAGTAGTCGCAGCTAAGGAACGGTCTCTTGGACCATCGGGAGTGGCCAGCAGCAGCGGCTCGAACGCCGACCAGTCCCAAGTGTATGGGAGAATTGCTCATTACCTCTACTCGTTTCCTTCCAGCGCGTCACTTCCTGGTTTCCACAGAGTGGTAATGACACGCCTTTGGGGCCGTACCCCCACCCCCTCCCCCCTCCTCACGTCTCAATCACTTCCACTTTCTCAGCCGTTCAGTTCGATGACGTGACAAGCCGCTTCAGCCCTCAGTGGCTTCAGATCGTCGCTTCCCTATGTGACAAGTCCGTCGCTTCCTGGACCAGTTGACGCAATCAAAGGTAAGTTTATTATCAGTAAGCCGGTAAGACTACGTAACACTTGGAACATGAGGACAAGGAGCTGGGATATGAGGACAAGGAGCTAGGATACGAGTTCAAGGAGCTAGGATATGAGAACAAGGAGCTAGGATACGAGTTCAAGGAGCTAGGATATGAAAACAAGGAGCTAGGATACGAGTTCAAGGAGCTAGGATATGAGAACAAGGAGCTAGGATATGAAAACGAAGAGATAGAACAGTGCTCAACCACGTGAACCCTCGGGGATCGAACACCGACCCTGCAAGAAGCGAGGCCAGCGCTCTTCCCCACTAGTCCAAGTAGTCAGTCTGCCACAAGAAGAAAAACCAAAAACAGCGGACTATTACACAAATTCATCTTCCACAAAACAGCTTACTATAAGACACTGAATAATTTGAACATAATTTCATCAACAACTTTTATATAGTTTTGGATAATTTATAACGAGTATAATAATTTTAATAAATTTTAATAAAATAATTTGAACGGGTACATAGACACACATAAATGGGTTCAGGAACTGAAACCGCAAAATATTCGTATAGGTAAGCAAGTTACATATCATTGATGACCTAGTTACATAGATTGTTAACATATACATCAATATATATGCAGGTTTTATTAGTATATATTATAATCTTATTAAAGTCTCAAACCTATCTTGAAAGGAAGATTTCAGAATACACAAAGTTCATTAACCTACAATATTGAACAGCTACAGAACTTGACAAGTCAGCTCAGTTCAGCCTCCTAAAATGTTAGAACTTATGCTGTTTAGTCAAAAGTCTCAGTATATCCTATCGGACCTCAAAATTTCCCGTTTTCAATAATTGAATTATCTCAAATAGCCACAAATTTCGGAAAAGTTACTAAAGAACCAAACCAATTCTCTACAAGCAATCCTAGGCCTAATACTTGTTATCTTAGGGCCTAATTTATATATATATATATATATATATATATATATATATATATATATATATATATATATATATATATATATATATATATATATATATATATATATATATTAGGCCTGGAAATGTGTATGTTTGGTTTCTAACGCTTTTATTTTCAGTCTCTCTAAAATAGGACACAGAACCCTAGGCCTACATTCAAAAGAAGATTTATCAAAGAAAACGAACATCTCTCCAAGCACGCGAAGGTGAACTTATTCTTTCGCGCGAAAGTGAACACAGCTCCAGGCACAAAGGTGAAGTCACTCTTAGCCGCGAGAGTGCACAAATCCCCCGGCACAAAAAATGAACGTGTCAGATTCAGAGAGCTCATGTGTCATCACTTTCTCGCTCATATTCTCCTGCCTCAGAGCACCAGGAGAAGTTCTCACCTGGTTTAGAGACGCTGAGAGGAGTTCTCATCAAATTTGGTCGCATGTAATAGAACTCGGAGGTGTGTGTCGTGTTTGTGCCAAAGTAAAAAAATGGATGCGTGAAGCAGAGAGCAACGGCCATTGCGTGAAGCAGCAAGAGAGTCAGCGTCGTTGCGTTAAATACCGAAAGACCTGGGGGTCGTTGCGTAAAGCAAGGAGAGTGCCAGGGTCGTTGCGTGAAGCAAGGAGAGTGCCAGGATCGTTGCGTGAAGCAAAGAGAGTGCCAGGGTCGTTGCGTGAAGCAAGGAGAGTGCCAGGGTCGTTGCGTGAAGTAAGGAGAGTGCCAAGATCGTTGCGTGAAGCAAAGAGAGTGCCAGGATCGTTGCGTGAAGCAAAGAGAGTGCCAGGGTCGTTGCGTGAAGCAAGGAAAGTGCCAGGGTCGTTGCGTTAAGCAAAGAGAGTGCCAGGGTCGTTGCTTGAAGCAAAGAGAGTGCCAGAGTAGTTGCGTGAAGCAGCGTCATTATCCACCCATAAGCCTTGAATCACAGTCATCACCATCATAAACACACTGTCACTATATATACGGTATCTAAACTACCCAACAAAAGCCCATCTAAATTTAACAAAAATTCTTTACTGCTATTCATAAAATAGATAATAAGGATAAAACATGACAAAATGAATAGATTCTACGTGATAAAACGGACCTAATATCGGATCTAAGTTATTTTCTATTTAGTAATTTGTAAGTAATTATTTACTATTAAGTAATTAACATTACTATTAAGTAATGCTATCGATTATTTAGTCTTTTGCAGCGATGTATGGTTCAATTCTTTAAGCATCTTTAAACAGAAAAGATGAAAAATGAACGCGAGGCTTTCTATCTAGTCGTATGTTGTCTTTGGATGGAACTCTTACTCCCGCGAACCCGTAGAAAGAATTCGCGCTAGGCTTTAGATCTGGGTGTTTCCCGCCCTGGGGAAGAGCCTAAGCATGTTTCCATTCCTGGGCCTGAGGATCAACTCGCCCAAGAGCTGGAGCTCGTCTCGACAGGTGTCGCTCTCAACACGGAACTTTCTCAAGACGGTGCTGAGGACAATCTTCTCCTCCAACATGGCGAACTTCTGACCTGCAGATATTAAAACACAGTCAAAAGGCGTTAACGTGTCGACAGTGAATCGTTTAGCATTAAAGACAACTCGTATAACACAATATTTAGCGTGTAGAGCAAGACACTGGGAAGAGTTCAAATTTGTAAACAGTTTAACAATGTTTTTTGATTGGTAAACCATCAAATTTGTTTTGTTGTTTAAAGCTAATATATATTTTCACTGTATATACTGTGTGTGTGGGTGTGGGTGTGGACTCACCTAATTGTGCTTGCGGGGGTTGAGCTCTGTCTCTTTGGTCCCGTCTCTCAACCGTCAATCAACTGGTGTACAGGTTCCTGAGCCTATTGGGCTCTATCATATCTACACTTGAAACTGTATGGAGTCAGCCTCCACCACACACTTCCTGTGTGTGTGTGTGTGTGTGTGTGTGTGTGTGTGTGTGTGTGTGTGTGTGTGTGTGTGTGTGTGTGTGTGTGTGTGTGTGTGTGTGTGTGTGTGTGTTTTGACGTGCATACGCCCCCAGCAGCCACCCACCAATGCAGTTCCTGGGACCGGCGCTGAAGGGCACGAAAGCGTAGGGGTGACGCTTGTTAGCGTTCTCTGGCAGGAAGCGATCTGGGTCAAACACCTCCGGGTCCGGGAACTGTTTGGGGTCACGGTATTAACTGTACACTAGGGAAGAGTTATTGATTGTAATTAGGGGGGACCAAGTAGAATTAACAAACCCATCTCATTATCTGCACATAAGCTAATCAGAATATTGAGCAAGTATATTACTGACATAATATATATATATATACTTGCTACATATTCCTCGGGCTTATTTTTTAAATTTGAAATGCATTATGTATAAGTTGTTAAGAATGTCTATCGTTTTCCTTTCATGAGGCTGTGATTTGATGTCTTTGATGGTGTATATGTTTAGTATAGCAATATTAGAATTAATAATAATTCGTTATGTCGGGGACAGGAAGTGTGTGTATAGAATATACTTTAGGCTTGTATCCAGGTCACCTACGAGGTCACCCGGCAAGGTCGAACTATTGACCTTACCCAGACTTCAACACAAGAGTTAACCAACTCCCGAATACCTATTCACTGCTAGAAGACAACCTATCCTCAGGGGACAACCTATTATCTACTTCCTATCCATGGTTAGGTTAGGTTAGATTAGAATTAGGCTAAGTTAGGTTAGGATTGGTTAAGCTAAATTAGGTTAAAATAGCGTTTTGTTCTCAAACTTGCGAAAAATTGAAATTAAAAAACTATTTGAGTTTCCCCAAAACAATTTATTAAAGAAAACTTTAGCTATAGGTATTTAAAAGAAAACGTTTAACCGTAAACTCCTTTATTTTAAATCATCAATTTAATTATAACTTTTATATTACAATGCAGTTATAACTTGATAATATTCCATGTTTAGTACAAAAAATCTACTTTTCAGTTTACACAAAGACTATTACTGAACTGAAATATGCCTTCAGACTATCACAAATTATCTAAGATAACTATCCACGTAATGTGTCCCGGTCTAATCACTTTACCCTGAGAATGGGCTGCTAGGTAAACAGAGGCATTAGGTGAAAGGAAACGCGCCCAACCATTTCTGTCCCACCTCGGTAATCGAACCCGGAAACCCCGATAATTTAGTCGAGAGTAAAACCAACTGTATTTGAAACTTTTGGCAAGAGGCGTCATCACTTTTATGGCTATCCATTGTCAGAGGCGACCCACAACAGTCGACTAACTCCCAGGTACCTGGGGCCGGATTCAGGAAGGTACTTACGAAGGTTTTTCCTCTTAGCTAAGAGCGAATTCCTTCTTAGCGCCTTCGTGGCGGCTAGGTCCGTATTCAAGTAGGTACCCTAAGTGGAAAAACCTTCGTAAGTTCATTCCGGGATTTAAGTGTGGTTTCGACCACTCGTAGCTTTACGTAAACTGGATATAAGTCATTTTTTCTCTACTACATAACACTGGGATCGATTTATGATATTGGAACATGACCAAAATATTATAGCTGGTGAATCTAGTGAAGAGGAATCCTTCGTGTTAGTTATATATGCATTCTCTGCTTGAAACTTGAAGTAAATATGTGTTTGATGATAGTAGAATTAGTTTTATAATAGCAAGATATTATACCAGTAGTTATTAAGTAAATAAACACTGGTGAACATGAAATATGAGAGAAGGTGATGAGCCCTGCCTGATGGGATCATTTACTATCACCAAATGCCCCTGTTCACCTAGTAGTAAGAGTGTACCTTAGCTATACATACCCATTTCTAATTTATTTAGTTTGGTTTTATTTTGAAATTAAATCTGGGTGAGACATAAAATAAAAATATGCTGCACAAATGATGTTAGGTAAGGAGAAGGGTAAAAATGTCACAAACTTTATTCATTGAATACTTAAAGCTATAATTATGACTATATACTGTAGATTATTAAAAAAGAGAGAGGGAAGTAGGGGTCCAAAACCTCTTCCTCTTATACAATTTGGGTGTGGAACAAGTAATTATCAAAAGAAGGCACCATGCCGGGAAGGCTATGTAGCAGTAAGGCAGTGAGGTGAGGCAGCTACTTATTTGAGAAATGCTTATTTTATTTACCTTATAAGCTGAGGCAACTTATTTTATTTGAGGAATACTCAGCTGATTCCTCTACATTTAGCATGGAACAAATTTGTGTCCAAGACCTCTTCCTGTTACTCAATTTGGCTGTGTGTAACCAAACTAGAAGTGCTCTACAAATCAAGGGACCCAGAATGTGGAATGACCTCCCGAATCATGTCAAAGGCTGTACCTCTCTCAACCAGTTTAAGAGTTAAACCAAGTACTGCCTAATTAACTCCATGTAACCTAACTTACCTCCTAAATGTCAACCCATGTCTTGCTATTTTTTAAACAACGCTGTTCACCAACATGTGCAATTGCTGAGTTATGCTATGCTAACCCCCCTTTTTGTATTTTTTATTCCTTCTTTCAACACAATTTATACCTAATCCCGATTACTAAGTTTTAGTCTGTGTTTTTTCCCCCACACCTTGCCCGAAATGCTATGAGTATTAGTGGCTTTAGGTATTGTATGTACTAGCTCTGTCTATAAATCCAACATTATGTTTGTAAATCAACTGTATATACTTTTCCTGAATAAAATGTATTTATTATTTATTTTTTAATCAGTAAGTATTAAAAGAAGGCACCAAGCTGGGAAGGCTATGTAGCACCATTGTGTGTAACAATAAACCAAATTTTTTTTAACAAATAATGCACCTGTATGGTAAAACAAATCCTGTCAGCTGTAAAAATATTGATGCAGTTATTTAAATGAAAAATATAATGAAAGAAATATTACTGGTTTATTTTTATCCTATCTTTTTGTACTGTACAGTATATCCAAGGAAGTGAAAAATTGAGACATAATACACAATTTAATGAATGATTAGCATGGATTAGCAGTTCAAAAGAAATATGACTTGTATTACATATCAACATGAGATCTTAATGATCCATGGTCAACATGATTTAATAAGGATAATACAGTACTGTATTTGTAATAATACAAACTATAATTTAAAATCTTTATTACTGATTTTTTTTATTAAGAAGATTAGGTATACACAGCAATGTGCTGCTACCCTATTCTATATGGAATATTACACAGTGTAGATAAAAAACTAGCTATAAGTTTATCTAATACTCCCATCTCACAGGATGGTTAGACATACTGTACATGGAATCAATTTAGAAAATACCAGCCTCAATACAAAAAACAAATCAACTCTGACTAAACAACTCTAAGCAATTTTCACAAGAGGTAAGCACTGAATCATGGAAACATTATATTATAATTACTCTTACCAGTTTCTACAAAACTCCTCTCAAACAATGTATTTTTAAACATGTTTAGGTATACACAGCAATGTGCTGCTTCCCTATTCTGTCTAAAGGACCACACAGTGTAGATCAAAAACCAGCTACAAGCTCACCTCACAGGATGGCCAGTCATACATGGAATTAGGAGAGAACAAAATACTTAATGCTGATCTATTAGCCTCCACTGGCAAAATCTGGGTGCAGCACAAGAATATCTTCCAATATTCCTGAGTGTATGAAGTAATTACAGAGCTCAAAATACCTCATACCATTTGGTATGAAGTCACTGATAACAGGACAATCACAGATATAGTGTTGGAGAGTATGTTCTCTCAAGTAGGACTGAAAACAGATGTTTTTTCCACCAAGAGGGCTATAAACCCATGGAACCGCCTACCCGCTGAAGCCGTAAATGCCAAATTCCAGCTAAAAAATGTAATTAAGACAATTGGCGGGCCCTTCAACAAGCCGCCGGCTTTCTGTCCTCTTCGAGGTCACTAGATAGTTAGTGGCCCTTGGGTAAATTCAGTAAATATATACAATAATTGTCAGCGCATCTTCCGAGCAACAAGGACAGCTACACAGTATCTCTTAGAATTACGTAGGTAAACAACAAATGTAACATATTTGTTTACTACAATGTCGGTGCTGGCTGTAGAAGTTGAAAAAACATTGTTTTACTTCGAAATATACTAATTTTATAAGAAAATTCGACGTAAATAGGAGGCAGTAGAGCTGCGATAAGCCAGCGCTAAATCTTCAATATGAAGAATGTTGCTGCTCTCTGATTGGCCAAACGAAACACAGTAGTGACCTCTATCGGCACGCAGGTGAACCAACAATTTTTCTTCCTAAGTATACCTTATTGAATAGCACCTAAGCATCTTCTTAGGGCGCACTTAGGAACCTTCGTAGCAAACCCACTTACGAAGAAATACACAGAGCTTCCTGAATCTAGGTCCTGATGAACATAATTGATTTAATAGACCCGTATATCAATCATGGATCAATAGATCAACACGTTCATTGTCCCAGGTCTTTTAAATGGCAAGATAAAATGCATTATATTTGAATAAAGATGTTATATTATATTAGACAATTGCAAACTGAAGGGAGAAATAAGAGATATCAGTTTCAAGTTGGGGAGTCGAGAGGAGACGTTGAGCGCCAAGCTTGCCGTGGCTTATGAAGGGGAACTCATATAAAACTCACACAGGGGCATTCATCAACACATCTTATTGATAGATAAACGCGTTTATCATTAACTCAAATAATTAATAAACTGAACCTTAACATTAAAATATTTATTGATCGAGCAAAAATAACAAATCCGATTATCGATATATCATTTCAAAGTATCGATAGCTACTGACTTGTAGTTGAATCAGATGTATAATTGATTAATAAATTACTTAGCAAATATAAATAAATCTAGAGCGTTGGTATTCACGCTAGTGTTTAGGGTTAAGGGTTAAAGGTTAAGTAAGGAGAGGGAGTATAAAGTTCCTATCCCCCCTCCCCCAGCCACACAAACATAAGGTGGCCATCAGACCGGCGTCGCCATCACGTGTGACCAAGAACTCCAATTCGTCTAGTTTTGTCCCTTGTCTCGACACACACACGCCAGGTAAAGGGAGGAGGACAAACACAATTTTGTTTTCTTTCCGTAGTTACCATAAAGAAGTGTTTCTTGCCCTTAGGGCCCCGAGTGGGAACCATTTTTAGGTCCGGGAGGAGTGTCGAGGGGCCCCCGTCTTTGGGGGGGGGGGAGTCATTTGCTCATGTTAACTCGCTATTATTACAATTTGAAGGATGTTTGGGGCCCATTACGCTATGGGAAATGGCAGACGCCTCGTTTATGCATTGCATTTGATGACTATGGTGGGGGTTTGCGGGATATTGTCGGCGTAGCGCGAGATTTGATGTTTGAAGAGAGAAATGCCATTTTGGAGGCAGTTGATGGCGTGTGTGTGTGTGAGAGCATAGGAGCGTGGGGGAGCCCTGAGCTGCTGTGCCCTGGCTCCCTGGCACTCCTAGGGGCACAGGGCCAGGGATACGGGTACTGGAGGGGGGATATTTGTAGCATGTACCCTGCTGTACCCCCCTGAGCGCTGGGAACACTGATAGCGTGCTAATGTAGGCTCCGTCGCCAACCTTTTCGTCCATAAATTATTATTTTTTTAACATTAAATGTATTTATCTTTGGGTTTGGGTAGATTTTGTTATATACTGCCTCTTGTGGGGAAAATAGGCCTGCTTTTTGTGGGGAAAATAGGCCTGCTTCTTGTGGGGAAAATAGGCCTGCTTCTTGTGGGGAAAATAGGCCTGCTTCTTGTGGGGAAAATAGGCCTGCTTCTTGTGGGGAAAATAGGCCTGCTTCTTGTGGGGGAAATAGGCCTGCCTCTTTTGGGGGAAATAGGCCTGCCTCTTGTGGGGAAAATAGGCCTGCCTCTTGTGGGGGAAATAGGCCTGCCTCTTGTGGGGAAAATAGGCCTCCTGCAGCAGCTGTAGTGGAGGTTGTATAATGGTAAAAGTGTTGGTACAGTGCTTTGTGTAACTAAGTGACCTGTATCCATGTAACTACACAGTACACATGTTACTTTAGGCACCTATTTTTTTAAGAGTTGACTATAAGTTAGGTCATCTTGAGATGATTTCGGGGCTTGGCATCCCCGCGGCCTGGTTCTCGACCAGGCCGCCTCCTTGTTACGCATCTCCAGGAAGCGGCCTGTAGCAGCTGTGTGACTACCAGGTACCTATTTACTGCTAGGTGAACAGGGGCATAAGGGGGTGAAATAAACTGCCTGATTGTTTCCGCTTCTGCTGGGGATCGAACCCGGAAACCTTAGGACTACGAAGCCCGAGCGCTGTCCACTCTGCCGTCAGGCCCCTTTACTTGGTAATAATTGCTTATTAAATTAATCATTGAGTGAGCCTATGAACTACTACTATATGTACTTTTTATACACTCTGGGCATAATAGATGGGGTTACTTGGAAACATAAGCAGCCTAACAAGGTCTCGGCAATAATATAGTAGTGTCCAAATATTGCACCAAGTTTGTTTTAAAATCTTGGGCCAACGAGTAGTTTATCAAACATGTATTTAGTGACCTGTATACAATACAAGGTTAGGGTTGGTTTGATGCGCTGGGAGCTGTATAGCATTTCATATTGGCGAACAGGCAGACTGTGTGTATATATATATACACTTGTACATATAAGGCTTATTGCAAGGTCCTCTCTACCCCAAGGTTGAACTATTAACCCTTCCCAGGATGCAACTCATAGCTGAATAACTCAAATACCTAATTACTGCTAGGTGAATAGAGGCATTAGATAGGAAACGTGCCCATTTGTTATCAACTGCGGAATATTATAACGATCATCAGATATACTTTGGTTGACGTGTGCTTTTCTTTTTCCAGGATGCCAGCCAATAGGAGGAGATTTAGCCCCAATTCTTCCGGTGGAAATTATCGATCAAGGTATACCTTTTCTCTTGGTTGATAAGGTTTGAGTTTGCATTTTGTTGTATTTATATTAACTATGCCATAAATTGTTGTATTAGGTCTGCATTGTGAATTTAAATGGTACGGAATAAATGAGGGTTATATCTTGTGCTGCATCGAGAAGGTTCGAGCCATCACTTGGCAGGGGTGTAGTTAAATTATTCAAAAGATTATACAAGGTTCGTTTTCTGTTAAAACCTTGTATATTTTAGGTTAAGATATCAACACAGATATCTTAACATTGGTACTTTAACCCTTGTATGGCGCCAGGCTGTTTAGCATTTGTCACCCACAGGCGCATACCAAAAAAAAAAAAAAAAAAAAACAATTTCTTCTAAACCTGTTAATTTGTGTTCACTGATCATGGGAAAAATAATAAAAAAATCGTAAGTGGCATATATTGCCCGCTATAGGGTGGGGAAGTCTGGCAAAAAACAGGCGCCGACTCAGCGTGCGTCCCAGATGGTCTGTTGCTCGCCAGCTGTCAGGCAGGAGTGGCCACAGAGATAATTACCTAATTATTTCAATGTCTGATTGATTTTTTCGTAGTTTTTTTGCTGTAATATTATTCAATAGTGTGTAGTGATATATTTATATAATAAAATGAGTGAATCATCGCTGTACTGAAAAATATGGTGTGCATATTGTTGATTCAATTATGTTCATCAAACAGTGAACAAATATTTTGTCTGTTAATTACACTATATACACAGGTTATATATAAGTACCTGCATGTTTTGTTCACCATAACGAACCACTAAGTTGCTATTATGAGTCCAAAAGTAACGAGGAGTGACCGCCACACACCAACCAGCCAGCCACTCGCTGCCACTCACTCCCTCAACACCTCACTCGCCCCCATTCTCCTCCCACCATACTGTTTTTGCTTTTATTCACTATATACAGACGTTATAAATAAGTATCTACATTAGTGTTCACCATAACGAACCACTAAGTTGGTATGCTGAGTGGCAGTGGCAGCTCGTCACTGGCTGCCTCTCCCTCCCTCCCTCACCTCACCTGACTCGCCACCATTCTCCCACCATACTGTTTTTGCTTTTATATACAGATGTTATATATAAGTATTTACATGTTTTGTTCACCATAACTCTACATCTAAGCTTGTATGGTGAGTAAAGGCAGAAAGACGTAGCTACTCGCACAGTCAGCTGGTGGCGGCTGCCCTCAAGGCCAGACGCACTAATATTTCTCCTCTAACAACACTGTTTGTGGTGTTATTACGCTATATACACACATTATATATAAGTATCTACCTGTTTTATTCACCATACTTGTACAAGTAAGCTGGTATGGTGCCCAAAGACCATAGTGATCACCAGTAAACAAAAGTCGTGCAGACGATGCACCTCCCTCACCAAAATGGCGGCTCCCAACCTACTCCTATTGCTGTTATTACACTATACACAAGTTATATATATGTATCTACATTGTGTTCACCATAGTGAACCACTAAGCTGGTGTGGTGAGTGCAGTCAATAAAAGGTGGCCACACAGTCAGAAGATGTCACCACCACCACCATCCTCCCTCCCACAGCATTACTCCTCCTTCCATAAAGCACAGTGCTAAATATCACCACAATCCTGCTATTATCAGAACCCTGGTCAGTTTTATCAGTCAAGGGTCTTCTGTAATAATATCATCGCTAAATAATAGCAAGAACATGTACATTATGGCATTTTTAGGCGATGCTGTGGTCACAAGCTGAACAGCAGTGCTGAGAGCTCATGCTGCGTGTGTCAGGCTTGGTAGCTCACTCAATACTGAGGCCCCTCACACCCTGGGAATTTGGCCCACTGATTTTTTTTTTTAAATGGCGTCTGTTTACAAGAGCCCCGATGAAGGTGTGGTTTTCTCTGTGTATCCGCGGGCCGTTTAAATTTTGCGTAGTACTCCAATACATCATATGATGTGGAGCGCAAGTTACTGCAAGTCACTGAACACATCATATGTGTTGCTCAGTTAAAGGGTTAAAGTATAGGCACAGGCACTTTAAAGTATTCTAATTAGGTATTTCCTGAAGTGACAGCTTAAATTATCACTTAATTTCAAGTTTGTGATGTCCCTGCACTATCTGGTTAATGCCTTTGCAAGTCAACTTGAAATTTAAGAGACTTGCATATGGTAATACAGAGAAGTTGTCTAGTGTTAGTGGGCTATGTGGTCTGGTTATAGATTTTGCAGCATTTAAAATTGTTTCGAGAGCCAACTGTATTTGAGGTCAGTCTGTCTGATTAAGTTTGATCGCAAGCTGTTGGTGCCTGAAGCCTTTTCATTATCCTGGTCCATCAGGTGTCTTTTGAGTGATACATATTTTCAAAAATTGTGGTGTAGGTTTGTACATACACACTACTGCTTCCTGATTTGATGTTTTGGTGTGCAAATTTAAAACGTGTCTCCCTAGTATTTGTCAGGTGTAACATATAATGCATTTAGCCATCATTCCGAAGAATATTAATTTAGATCTTTGAAGCGTTCTAAATAGGTTAAGTATTGGACTATTTTCAGTAGTACATTTACCTACTAATAGAAAAGCATTGCTTCTCCAAAATTTTAACATGCATAGCCGGATGCCAGAGGATAATCACAGTAGTGCCTGCTGCATAGAATGACCTAGATCATTTTCGTGTTGTACACAATTATTTTTTTTTAGCATGTGTACAGAATCGTGCATTATGAGATTCAGGGAATTTTTTTTTGTTTTTAAATAGTTTAAAGTAAAATGAATTGCCATTAAGGGGAAAAGGAAGTATGTTAAGGTTTTATATAGATACTGTATTACATTATATATGTATGGAAGTTGCTGGAAGAAAAGGTTCCCAAAAATGCA
This sequence comes from Procambarus clarkii, assembly GCF_040958095.1. Taxonomy (NCBI): domain Eukaryota; kingdom Metazoa; phylum Arthropoda; class Malacostraca; order Decapoda; family Cambaridae; genus Procambarus; species Procambarus clarkii. The sequence goes on along the minus strand of NC_091184.1, from coordinate 34,991,052 downwards.
CAATAATATTGCAAAATTGGAGTGAAAGATAGGGTTGGAAATACAGAATAAAGTGAAGGGTAGAGGTATGCTATAGTCACAGAGAACATACGTAAGCATAAGAGGCCCACACCACAACTTTTCACCAAATAATAAGACATATTGCCATAATGCTAGTTGTGGGTTTCAAGAGGCAATTGATAAATTAAGTTCCTGCAGGAAGTGCCAGATCAGGCGGGTTGTAATGGGCACGTGGGCGGCTGTAAGTACACACATTGTGGTACTTACAAACGTACTTGTGCAAACAATAGTAGTAGACGGTTGGAACAAGTTTGGCGAGAAGGTGGTGGAGGCCAAAACCTTCAGTAATTTCAAAGCGTTATATGACTGTGCTGGGAAGGTAGGACTCTACGAGCATAGCTCTCATCCTGTAACTACACTTGGGTAATTACATTGGATGGTTATCACCAGACAATCCAGGACCAAGACTGAGCTTGGAGAGTATAATAACTCTAACTACTGTATTCTATAAGTAAACACTGCAGAACTTGGAAAATTAGTATATAAAAATAATAATACATAACTTCAGTACCTTGCATTTAACTCCTTTAAAAAAAGTCAGTTAGCAGGCTAACAAAACAAGTTAATGTACTAGACATGAAATGGGTTTGGCAATGATTATTTGTAGTTTTGGAAGCTGAGATGGCAGTCCTGACTTTTGATGTTTACCGATAGACCCTGTAGATTAATTGGCACCCCCCCCCCCATCCGCAAGAGATGTATAAGGATTATTACTTAACTGTTCTTAAGGGCAAAGGTCTCTGATGTACCTTTACTGCTAGTGCATAAAATGATGTGTATTTTAGTACTATCATTTGGCCTGACACCCCCACTTTGCCTGCTCTTGTGATAACATACTATAACCTAGGTCAGACATACTAAAGATTCTGTATAAATACCTAACCTTAATTACTGTTCATGTGCTTGGCAGCATCAGCTTGACTGCCAGCTTTGACACTGCTCATATCTACAATTCAATTTTTCAGACAATTGTTCTCTTGACATTGTTGTGCCTCTGACTGACAATCTAACCTATCACTTGCCCTGAAATTTGTTATTCCTAGGCTGATTGTAAATCTGCTTGCTGCATTCCTTCACTGGGAATTGGCATACTACTGTGCAATGCTGTTAATAGTATGCCAGCTTCTCTGGTTTTCCAGTTAGTCTTGATGCTTGCTCTTTCACTCATTAGTAGACGCGAAGGAGCAAGCAACATTTCATACATTTGTTTCCTTATCACAGATGGTACTTATGCATGATCCGAAAATTTTACTCGACACGCGGCTGGAGCAGCCAATTTTTACAAAGTTCGATCACTCGTAACTTATTTTTAATAGCATAACTTCCTCTTAACACCTACACATGGATTGTTGCCGCTGCCAGACATAGGTGTTCGTGCAAAAATTTATCAAAGTTATTATTATAGCACAAAAATATGGAAAGATTTGTGTTGATGGAATCCGGATTGCAGAGCGTAGATAGTACTTTGTTTTGGTTGCCACAATGATGTATGGGTTCTTTAGGCACCATTGTGTAGGCATTCTGTCCCCCTACACATTCCCTATTATACACTATTCTAGGTGTCTGCTTAGTGTTATTCTATAATTGAAGGATTATACATTTTTGTAAAAAGCTATACAGACATGGATAACTGAACGTTCCATCTGTTAAAGTATTCTTGGATACGTTGCATGTTGCTACTTTGTATTGCGGTACATATGAAGAGTTCCTAGCATGCAAGATTTCATGCTATACAGTACTACAAGTGCTGCTGGTTTTATGCTGGCATGATATGGGTGAATGAACTCTATTAAGGAGAGTATTTGTTAGTGGCATCTCGCCCAAATGGAATGTCTGGGATTGATCCTGTTCTGCTTGATCAAGTTATTTTGGTTCACCGATTGTTTTGCGATGTACAGTATTGCTTTAAAGATTTAAAGTTTTCCCCCTGTCCCAAATGATAAAATATCCCGTGCTTATATAGACGATAAAATTACTTAAACAATACCTTTAAATACAGGTGAACCTCATTTAACATCAGGTTTAAGTTCCTGAAAACTGTGACTTTTAACTGATATAATGTTAACACTTTGGCGGCCTGGCCTCTGCATGTTCCCAACCATAAACTTTCCAGACTCCCGAGGTCCTCACTCAGCAATGCCGTGAAATGTTACAACCATTTTGTGTTTTCAAAGTTATTTGTTGGGTTATAACTACAAATTTGGTGTCAATGTTTTCATATGAATTCTATAGAGTATAGAAGCAAAAAAAAATTATACAGAATTAGTGAAGTACTGTACTGTATTTGTGAGAGGGATGAATATACAAATGTTTGTTCCTAGTGAGTCGTCATGAGAGAGCGGGAAGCACCCTGGTTTGTCCACTTGTGTCCTAAATATTGTCCACACGATAACTGATTTTTGAGTTTTTGGACTGGTTGGTGCAAATAAAATAGCTCGGCTATTGAAAATAAAAAATTTAATCGGAACGTGTAAGTGCTAAGTGAAACCAAAAACCTCGTAAGCCTTGAGGGTTACACAAGGGTATATAAATACACCTTTAGGTAAGCAAGGGTTAACACTTTCGCGCTTTGGGTGAGTGAGCGCCAGATCACTCACGTGATGCCCGGATCAAAGGTGGTCCGGGCATTTCACTAGAGCGTGTAGTTGTCAATTTTGGTTTTCAATTTTGTTACCTCAATTCTTGTCATCGGTTTTTCATTTTGGTAATGAATGTGTTCGCAATAGAATTTGCAGCAGGAGTATATGCATATAAAGTCCAGAAGGCAGGCGTATCTCCCGCACCAAATCGAGAAATTGGCTGCACGAAAGCAGGCCGAACTTTTTTAATTTTTGATGCACTAATGTGTCGTTTTCGCACATTCGTCTAATAAATTTTTGACGACATGCTGCGTTGACCCCGGGCGAAAGTGTTAAGTGCCATAAGGGTTACATTCCCTTGGGTACAAGGAAAGATGATTGGTCATTTTTCATTCACTTGTAAAAGCATTTTTAATTTTTTTCTAATAGTCTTCCATTTCCTTTGGCCTTTCATTAGGATTATTACCTGTCATAGGTAATTTACCCATTTTTTTATTAATACTGAGCTTGGAACTCGCACCGTACTCGTACAGTACAGTACTTTTTTCTATAGGTACAGTAGGCCTCTACATAGATTTCTTCCTCTTACCTTGGGAAACTTGAGAATAACAGGCCTGTGATAAAAAAAATTTTACATGACGTTGAATCGCAATGCTATGAACTGGGGCAATGTTAAAAAGAGGTTCACCTTTATACTGCAAAGTAAAATTGAGGACAAATATTTTAGGAACCCATTACATGGATAGCTGATTAATTCCTACTGTCAATGGGCAAATTTGACTAAGTGTAAACTTCAACATGTCATGTCATGTATAACTTCTAGCAGAATCTGACTATTTAGAAGTCTTGCCATTTTTTTTCATGCCCTTCAGCATCTAAAGCTTTTGCAAGGGCCACAACATGACTTGGGATTATGAACTCAAATGAAAGCTTACTGACAATTACTTGAGGATTCCAATGATCAAGCAACTGTTAGAATTTAACCATGCTTAATTGCTTTCCCACAACTTTTTTTTCCAAGTTTGTGCCCATTTAGGAAAATCTTTAAAAATAAGTTTGGAGCAATATTTGGTAATGAAGAGATCATTCATACCCTAACATTTTCTCAGTGGATGAATTTTATAGATTGAAATCTTAATTTCAGCCAGTTGTGGTTTATAGTTTCCATCAGAACCTGACTTTAGGAAGATTTATTTCACAAATGACGTTTTTTTTACTATGGCTAGCCCATGAATCTATCTTGTAAACGGTAGCACCATGATTCCATAATGGTGTAAATGTACCAAGTCCATTCTTTCAAATGCCCGAAACACAATTTTCCAGTAAATTTCACTGGTACTTGATCCAGATAATGTTCCGATATATGGTATCCTAACCATTTTCAGAATACAGTTTTTGGCATCTCCACTGAGCAAAACTAATTCAAATTTGTCACTTCAAAAAGAAATCCCATAATGATTTCTTCCAAAATTGGCATGTTGATTTACTGCCCAAACAGTTCCTCTGGTTATCTTGAGGTTATCTCAAGATGATTTTGGGGCTTGGTGTCTCCTCTAGTCAAGGTTTTCTGACAATTTTATTACCCATGAAAAAAGTATTTTAAGACATGGCTTGTTCAATTTAATTTTTGCATAGGCCTTCAGTCTAACAAGAGTGTGGTGAAGCAGGCACTATATTCTAGCCAACCAGAATTTATTCTGGCCCACCATTGATCCTTTCCATTGTGGTCAGTTGGAGGAAGGTCCAACTGATATATTCATTCCGGTATATTGTTTGTATTGGAAGATTGTCCTGCCCAGGAAACGGCTACCCCTATCGATCGTCTACAATCGATGCCTCTAACCTGCATGTCCATTTATTCCAGGAAATTTAATGATTAACTAATAAACAGGTTTGAGGGCAGTCAGGGAAGTCGAGGCAATGTTGGAGGCTGGGGGAACTATGATCGCGGAAACAGACGCTATGACCACAGTGAGGGTTATGGCGGCGGCTATGGTGACAGGTAATGCAGTTGGAGCGTATATGGTAGAATTTAGGCATACCTGGTAGGATGACCTTGTTTTAATTTTCTTTTAATTGACCCCTATCCTCCTCATCCTCCCTTAAGCCATTTTTTTTTTTTGTCTGTGTTTAGAAAGGTTCCTGAAATTGATTTAAAAGAAAGTGCAAATTGATTTGAAAGAAATTTAAGCTGTTGTTTGAATTAGCCTCATGGCAATGAATTTTTTTTATATTGTGCGATATCTTGAGGCTCATTGTATCGATTCTTGAAAGTTTACAAGACTTCTTTATCGGTGATTTTTAAAACTGATCATTATATAGCGGTGCAGCAAAATGGCAACTTTTTTTAATTACTGAAATTTACATATAAATTTTGGATCATATTGTGCAAATGGTAATTTTTTTCTGTGGGGAGGGAGGGGTGAATGTTTTTTTTCCTCACCCCTTCCCCCATCTTCATTAACCTAAATCCATCTAACCCCCAGTAATCTTGTCCTCCAAGATGTGGCACATCCCACACCACTCGGGCCTCGCACTTGACCAACTCTTAACCTAGCAACATTTAACCTTTAAGGTTAGGTAGGTTAAGGTTAACCTTCATCTACCTAACCTACAGGCCTCGCACTTAACCTACTTAAACCTAGCAACTCCACAATCTATTGTACCTTGTATAAGGATTTTTTGTTTTGTTTTAAAGTCTGTAATGGATACAGATTTGGTCATACAGTGCTAACTATGCATTATTTATGTATCTCTTGATGGTAGGGGGAGGGGGGGTACTTTCAAATATTCACTGAAATTTCGTTATCCAAATTTGTGGCATCGGCATTGTTTGGAGACTGCCTCGGGTATAAGCTTGAGACGTAAGCCCTCTGGCAGTGGCGCTGTGTTTGTTGGTGGCCTTCACAGAGGTCAAAATGCGACCCACAATTTTTATTTTGAAATGTGCCCTTAGTTTTTATTTTGAAATGTGCCTCTAGTTTTTATTTTGAAATGTGCCCTAGTTTTTATTTTGAAATGTGCCCTAGTTTTTATTTTGAAATGTGCCCTTATTTAATTTCTAATAATGAAAACCTGCTCTTCTGAGTTATGGTTAGAAAATAGTGTTCATGCAAAACGAAAGTAGGCTTTGTTCACAATCGACTATGAGGCCACGTTTGTTCCAAATGTGTGTAAATGTCGTAATGCGAACAAAATGTGTGCATGCTAAGTAATGTGATGTGTTTCTCAAAATAAAACGACTTTTTCTTAATTGATTTGTTCTTTTATCTTTTTAATTTCTAAGTAAAATGTTTGTACAGTATTTTATTTACATGTAATCTAATCTAATTTATAATAATTTGCATAAAACTTTTTTACATTTACATAAAAAATAAAAAGCATTTACATAAAATTTGAAGCAAAATATAGTACTGTATATCAAATCAAAAAAGAAATGGGTAATAGTTGTTTGGAGGAAGCATAATTGAATATTTTTGGCCCTACTATGACCTTTGATTGTCATAACCATTGTCACCACCATACTCACCTGGCACAGGAGATGTGCGTATTGTCAGAATCATGGTCACTAAATCCTGAAAATTAATACTTTTCCCACGCGTTTATTTCCAACATTGGCAGTGGGCTGTGGCTGGCTGCCTGCCTGTCACTGTGAACATCATAAACAATGTGTTCAACTATATCTAAACATCGTACATAGTCTAATATCACAGTCAAGCTCTTCTGTGATACTATCATCACAAAATAATAGCAGTTACCTGTATATTTTAAGTGGTGCTGTTATCACAAGCTGAACTGTGGTGCTGTTAGCTTGTGCTGCATATGCCAGCTTTTGTTTCTCACTCGATACTGGTTCCTACACACCCAGGAATGGTGCCCCTATGAAATTTTATTGAAAATTGCATGTTTATTGGAGATTTGAAAGTCGATGCGAGTCCTGTGCGATTCCATGGATTTTTAAATCTTGCGCAATGCTCTTAAAACATGAGATTCGTGTCAGTTAGGCCAAAATAAAGATTTTCGAAAAGGTTAGTTATTTTGTTAAGCAGGTATTAAAAAAAAACTTGTGCAAATTGGGTGTTTACTGTCCCATCTAAAAAAGTAATGCATTACATTGCCACTTGCAGCCGAGAGGCTAGCCCATTTGTCTGCAGGAATTGCATAAAAACTTCCTGTGGCTCGTGGACCAATTCATGATCATCGTTCGCCGACATAAATGTTAATCTTAGGGTGCAGCAGAATCGCCCACTCTTTAATTAAAGGTGCTTTTTCCTACAACAGTAATCCTGATATATTTGTTGGTGTCCCGAGATGTGACGACTGCCTGGGGATATTTTCTTGATTCCCTAGATCAAAACGTGTTCTTTCAAAATTTAAGATGTAAATGATAGTTTGGCAATTTAAAATGTATGTTGTTTGAAAATGTTTAATTATTTTAATTGAGGATATGTCTTGGAATGTATTATCTGGAATGCTGTATCTTTGGTTTAGCTTTGATCAAAATCTATCAACAGCCGTGTTGTCAGTGGAATAGTCATGTCGCAGTTTGTCTACTGCAAAATGTGCTCATGAAAGATCTTTTCAAAGTACTTTAAAATTTATGGTAAAAAAAAATATTCTGATGCATTTTTATATCAAGGTAACATTGGCACATTCTTCAATTCGTTGAAAATGGCATTCATGTGATAAGCCGATTCTTCTGTAGACCTGTTGTGATTTATATCTAGCTATCTGTTGTACTTAAACCTTAATCCATATAATCAACCCAATCTAATTTTAATTAAATTTCAGCTTAAACAGTTCCTTTAGTGTATGGCTTCGGGTAATTTTTGCCTTCAGTTTTAAAGATAATTGATCAATCTTTCGTCACTTTAACAAACCTACAGGAATGCCGGAGGTTATAACCACCAGGTGGTGAACCCCTGGGAGACGGGTATGGCGCCGTCCTCGGGTTTCATGCCACATGCTGGCGGAACGGGCGGAAGTCTGTTGGGGGAGTTCCGAGGAAATTCCGACATAGTCGGGTCCATTAATCATCTGAGCCGAATGAACAACCCCGAATCCAAGATTGCTTTGAATATCCTCAGTGCAGTGCTTGCAAAAGTAAGTGAATTAAATTATTTTAGCAGTGTTGACTTTTTTTTTAATTATTGAGAATAATGGTTAATTGGAGTACAGTATTTTTAGTTTGATTTCTTTGTTCATAGGATAAGAGTAAATAATGCCTTTTAAGTTTAATTTTCAGCATAAGGAAAATACAGAAGTAAGGAATTGGCATTGACAAAATATTTGTAATTAGTAAAGTTTTAAATGTCATTAACTTTTACTGCTATTATCTCACATGATCTTTCATAGTAGATATATTTGAGTGGAATTTTAAGACAGATTAGAAAGCTGGAATTCCACTTGGGGAAATCTTTTGAGGAAATTAATGTCAAGGTAAACGAGTGCTGCTACTGATTGTATTAAAACAAAGTAGGTTAAAGAAATGGTTTCCATAGATAAAAGTGGGATTGACAAGTTGACTAGTGGAAGATTGTGCAAGTACTGGTTTAAGTGGAACTGCAGATTAATTGGAAGAACATGATGGGAGGCGAGTTGCAGGGATATTGGGTGTCTGGTGAAGAGGTATGGAGGTGCATAGCGTGAAGGGGAAATGCGTGTCACAGCTTGTTAACGGTTTAATGTGGAAGGGAATGTTATCACCGATTTATTTCGTGTGGGAGTTGGTTGTATGCTTGGCTAGTGCGGGAGGAGAGGTTTAGAGGGAGGTTATGCATATATATTTTAAGGGTAAAGTCATCAGTACAGGCTTATGAATGGAAAATGTGTAAAGATTGAGTTATGGAATAAGATGATTCTAAACACTTTTTAATGGTTCAACCCGTTGACATGTTCCGAGCCGTAGACGTTCTGGGCATCTGAAGGTGTCACTATGGCTGAAAATGTTACTTTTGTTTTTTGTTTTTTAAATCGGTTTGTTAACTATTTTTGGTGTCGAATGTTTGCAATTGATTTTTCTAGAGTATAGATGCAAAACAAAATGTTTGTTTATAATTAATTAATAATGAAGGTGCTGAATGTATTAATGTTTATGATCGATCACTTCAACATTCATCATTTACTTTTCAGCATAAATGAAAAATGGAAATGTTCACAAGTGAATGGTCTATATTGCTGTAAAAAAAGAGAACAAACCTAACTAATAATTTTCTGGTAGGGACTTTAAGCCTTGTGAAAATCCTTGAAGCAAATATAGTTTCAAGTGAAAGGTGGTTGACCAAGGTGGTCACTGGATACTTGTGGTGGTTCCCTGAAAATGTATGCCCCACTCTTGCTCAAGCGAGTAAACAATTACAAATTAAGTGATTTTAAGCAATTTTGAGATGAGGTACATTTCAGGTTTATAGATTTTGGAAATATGGCAAGAGCTAATCCTGATCATACTATAGATTGAGGAGTTTTCCCCCATATTTCACAATTTGTTCCAATTATACCAGTGGGCAATTCAATTTCATTTGTTCATATTTTGCTACAGTAAGAAATGGATTATCAACAACACTTTAGTGTTCCGGTGACGTCAGTCATACATTAACGGCAAACATTCCTATGAAGTTGAAATGTGCCTTTCATCTCAAAATTGCTTAAAATCTCTTAATTGGTAATTGTTTACTCGCTTGAGCAAAAGAGTGGGGCATACATTATCAGAGAGCCACCACAAGTATCTAGACAACCAAACCCCCCCTCTTCCCGTCTCTTTTTAATAAAGTTTATGGGTTGGCAATAAAAAATAAATTCATGTTTGCTGTTGTGAGCAAACATGAAATGTGTGCACTGATCAGCCTTTCATGTCCCACTACTAGGTGTAGATGGATGTGCATCATCTATTATGACTGTTGGATGGCCTCTGACAATTGTAAAGTGCCTTTTGACGTGAATGACACCTTGGTATTAAGTGGGGGCAGGGGGGGGGGAGAAAAAACAAAAAACAGTGTATCGCCGTTTCTTGTTGAACGAAAGGATGACATAAGACAACGAAAGAGACGTTTGTAAACCGGGCAGACATGGTTTGTTTGGGCAGTTTTTGAAGTGATGGCATAGGTATTGAATGGTGCAATTAATGGACTAGTGTTATTTTAAGCTTGTGTTATTTCTATCTAGCGTATACCCATTTATAGTTTTCCTATTCCTCTTATTAAATCACCTCCATTCCATAATTTGCAAAACAGTAAGGATTTTGTTTATGTAAATGTGTGTGTGTGTATGTGTACACTGATCTCCTCTCAAGTGACTGGCTGAAATTCATGGATTGAGTGTCGAATTAATTTTCCCCCGTGTATCGAGATATGAGTGCGTTACGGGCATTTGTTATTAGATGCAATTTGTTACTCAAAAGTGCATGCTCGGCTGGACTAACCAAAAGCAAATCTTGAATTAATAAGATAACTTCGAGTAGCCTTCCTCTTATACAAAATTCATGGATTAAGATAGTCAAAATATACAGCACTTGAAAGAATTTCATAGCAGTGTCTCTCGTGGTTAATGTATGTAATAACTTTGTTGAATTTAACTACTTTTATCATAAACTTCTTAAAATAGGATGAAGTTCGTGGTGGCTGGAGCGGTGGTCCCCCTCTTGATAAAAGGAGGCGCTTGGATACAGTGAGTAAATTTAAAGGATTGTTCATGAGTTGTTGGCCCATATATTTATATATTTTGGTTATATACTGTAGTTTAAAAGTAAATCCTTTCCAAAATATAAGGGGGAGGTTCTGTTAAATGTTGTTCATAATGTTAATATGGTCGTATTTTGACGCAAATTACTCTCGTCCTGCAGCAAGAGATACTGCTAGTGAAAGTCAAATTTGCTTCTTTGATTTATTGTTGAGAAGCTGCTGACCTGCTAATTTTAAAATGAGATTAAATAAATTTTGGGCTTCCATGTACTGTAATTCAAATAACTCACAAAACATGTTTGTACCTGGAATTTATGGCATTAATATTACAGTAAATGTTTTTTTGCTTTAATTAATCACTAGGAAAATATTGGGAGATGGAAAGGCTTCAGCAAATAACAATCTTCAAAACCTCCAATAAGTACACCAGTTGGTTGCTACAGCTGCACTTTGGGGCAGAAGTTGCATTTAATACCCTGTATGAGGATGGATGTCTCCCGTTTGTTTTCAACTTGAATGAGTTGTTATTGTAGGAGACTTAATTGTATTATAGACTTTTTCCTTGTATATGGAATTATTGTCAACTGAAGGATTTACATGTGAATCCTTGGGCTAAAGATCTTCTGCAGGTTATGGTTGTGTTTGGATGGTACTTCATATATGCAGTTCTCTTCTGCTAGCAGTATGAATCAGATATATGATGGTTGATGAACCATCATTCTTCTGAATATTAAAGTCATCACATTTTCTGGAGTGGGTTATAGTAGCGTGTTGATCTGCATTCCAGAACGAGTAATAAATTCCATTAATATTTGGTCTTTTATTCTTTGAGGGTGCAGCTAACCTTCAAGAGTTGGGAGGTTGTTCCTCTTCTATTGTTTTTTTTACTGCTTTGAATATGGCCCTATGAAGGCTTAGTTATTAGCCCTAAATGGGTTCTGTGTTGACACAGGTACTGTGGGAAAGATTCCTGTGTTCAGGATCAGCCCACAGAGCATTTAATGTATATGTTGTGACAGAGGCGAGTGTCTCCAACAGGATGGGGGTTATGATATCCACCGAGGGCAGTCATTTTCTCCCTCAATGCATCATCTGGCCCACAAGGTTCCTCAGCGTGACCATCAGTACAGCCCCCATCGGGCTGGCAACTTTCAGTCCAACCGCCGTGCTAGGGGTGGTCGTTCCTTTGGCCAAGCTGGTCGTCAAGCGACGACACAGCAACAGCCAAGGAAGACAGTATATGCCAAGAAGGGAAAGCCCAACAATAATAAGGGCCTTGCTAAGGACCAAAAGAAGAAGGGTGAGGCATCATCTGCAGCTGGTCAGACAGGAGATAAAACTGAGGGTTCCTCAGCTACAGCTGACCCTAACCAGAGGTAAGCTCTCCCCGAAGTGCTGTTAACACTCCTGTAGGACCTGCTCCTTACAGGATTCGTTGGCCGAGACTAGTATATGGGTCGGCTTCACTAATTGGTGGAATTTTGTGAAGATGACCTTGAAGTTATGCTGTTGAGCTGCCATACTAGTAGCAAATATGCATAATCTTCATTGATTCACCCAGTCATAATTCATTGTTTAACCCAGCAGCTTGTTCAAGTTGGGTAATCACTGTGCTTGACTTGGAGAATTCCATTAAATATGATCCAATATTAGTGGTGGTAAGCTATTTGAATCAGAGAATATCATAATCTGATTAATTGTAAGCCTGGCAGATGTGGTTGTTCTGGCTAGTCAAGTTATACCTAATTTGAAATTGGGTAGATGGATTTAATCAACTTTCTTGCAGTTCTTAATATTGCTGCATATTTATCCAGTTGCTGTTAAATTGAATAATGGATTAATGTTAAATTTAGACGTCTCAAAAGAATTGTAATCCATATCCCTGTACAGCCAAAAAGTTTAGAGATTCAGAGGCACAATGTTCCTCCAAGTGCTTCAGTGCCCCAAGTAGAGCTTCTGCTTGGGAGCCCAGTCACTCCAGCAAGAGTCTTGCTCATACTGCAGCCTCTGATTGAGAAGCTTGTCTCTTAACATGAGGTGATCATAGTTTTTGGAATGGGTACAAATTGTTAATGGGCTGACAATTTATAGAATTCAGCCGTGTTTAAAAGATGCACGTTTTCAATTGTTCTAATTTTTCCAAGTAATGCAATCTTAACTAAAATAGTTGGGGGTGAGATCCTAGATGACTTCCCTTTTTGTTAAATTACGTGTTGGCTTTTAATTTTCATTAAATTTCTAAGACAAATTCTAATTATTTGCTAAAGTACTAGAGGGGGAAAATATTGGTTAAATTGCTCATGGTAACACTGCTGTAACTTTCTTTGACACTTTGGGAATTAAATGATTAGGTACTGTAGACCTTTTGCAGATAATTATTTATTACATGTAAATTATTGTTTTGAAGTATTTTTTGCCAAATATATTATTTAAATATGCTAATATGGATGTCATTTTATTTAAATTATGTATTCTCAGTGGCGACGATAATGAAGAAATGGAGACAGAGAAGGAAAGTTCGGGAGAGAAAGAGAAGGCGGTGAAAGCTGAGAGTTCTGACAGTGAAGAGGAGATGGATGAAGATGTAGGTTGTGCCATGACTGGTGTAATTGTATTTTCACATTTTAAGTAAGAGCTGTTTGTGTCAAATCCAGTGATTTCATAGTGTATGTTGTTTATTAATGTGTTAAAAACTATAAAGCTAAATAAATGTATATATATATATTTTTTTTTCAGGATGATGAGATGACCACCTTACAGGCATTGAGATGTCACATTTGTAACTTTTACAAGTTCACTAATATGAAGGTGAGTGTCATTAATGGCCTGTAAAAAATATATACAACTTTGGTGATATATTTTTACCCTCCAGCCCAACCACTTGGGCTGAACGGTATAGCGACGGTCTCGCTTCATGCAGGTCGGCGCTCAATCCCCCGACCGTCCAAGTGGTTGGGCACAATTCCTTCCCCCACCCCCCACCCCCCACCCCCCCACCCCCCTCTCGCCCATCCCAAATCCTTATCCTGATCCCTTCCAAGTTCCAGATAGTCGTAATGGCTTTGCAGCGCTCTCCTGATGGTTACCTTCCTGTGCACAAATACTGGCACCCAGTGTCTTAGTGGTCAAAAGCTGGTCCCCCCTGTAAAATACACTAGATATGATTTTCTGTAGTAGCCATTGTATTGTTGCTTGATAAATTTCTACTTTAAATCTATTTTTATTTCTCATTGCTATACTTCTTCATTTAGTTACTCAAATTCAAAGAAGTTTGAGATATAAATACACAAAGGGATGAGTTAGCTCAAGCTATTCACACCCCGTTCAGTATGCGCGCACGCGTGTAAATAATCATATTACGGGACATAGCTACTCTAATGCATCTCTTTCCACCTAACCACTTAGACTTGATGGCAGTAACACTCTTCTCAAAGGTTGGCATTCAATTCCAGTCTGTTCCCTATAGTGGGGCACAATTACTGTCCTATCATAAATCTTAATCCTTGTATTAATTCTTAAGTGCTATGCCATCTTGAATGGCTTTGTGTTTTCTTCTGATAATTCTTACCGTGCTATATTAGCTAGTTTTATTTGGATCCCATTTCTACAGCCTTTTCTCCATTATTAATAAGTTATGTGCCACCATTTTCTTTGTGGAATGAATGGGCTTCCCTTGTTTTTTGTATACTTGGACCCATTGTTGATTTTTACTTTATATTTTTGCTCTCTGCAGACATTCAGGAACCACTTGGAGAGCAAAAACCACGAACGCATGCAGCGGACGTACCACCTCAAGGGTACTGCTATTCTCCAGTACTTAAGGGCTCAGTCAAAGGTGAGTAGTGCTTTATTGTTGTCTTGTGTACTCCTGTATTGCTTTTCTTGTGATAATGGCCCTTCAAGTTGAAAATATGTACTTGATTGTATTGTTTATCTAGATACCTGCTCCTTATCTCTCAGCTATTTGAAGAATTATAGGCTTAAACATGGTTACTGACTTGCATTAGACGTTAATAATTTATCCATGTCAGGTAGTTGACTATGGAGATGGTGGAGGGGGCTGGATTATTTATTTTCTGGGGGGAGCCCCGTCGGCTCCCCGGAGCTATCCCAGGCTGATATGCTAATGTCAGACTTTGGCATCAGTCATGTGTATGGAGTTCTTAGGCCTACCGGGGACCACGGCCAGAACCGGGCCCCCTCAGAGAGGCAAGGGGAGCAATGGCCTATAGAAGCCCCCGTGTAGTTGGAAGCATTCTATGTCTGCCATCGACCGGAACAGGCACCCAGAAAGGTAAGCGCCCCAAAACAAACCCCTATTCTGGTTAAAATTGCTACCTAATACCGAACTAGTGGATAGAACTCCCCAACCGAAAACAAGCAAATTAGTGTGACGTCACACACTGCCGCGCCGCTGTCTGCGCAGCTCCCCCCTCCCCGGGAGGGGGAAGGGGGAGCCCCAGACCCCCCGCGCCGGCTACCCACACCTCAGTTCTTGAGGCTGATGCTATTGGCGGTGGTCGTGTGCTCTGGCTCCGGTGTCGCTACTGCACTGTGCTTTGAGTGTGGTGTTAGTTTTGTGGGTGCGAGAGCCAGGAGTTATCTTCAGTACTCGGGCTGCATGCGCCTAGGGCTGCCTTCCCTAGGTGCCCTGTAAGTACTGCCCTTGGGGCTTGGGGCCACCTTCCACAGGCTCCTCGGGGTCTGCCTCTGCTGGTCCGTTTTACCTTTCGGTTTTTCGGCCGCCTGTTGGGCTCTTGGGTGTTCTGTTCTCCCTTGTTACCGGCAGGTAAGAGGCAGTTTGCACTGGTGGGGGCGCAGGGTGCTGCTCAGCTTGTAATTCCCGACATCGCGGCCGGCTCTGTTCCTTGGGGTTCGCTGTCCTCTTGCGGGGTTTTGTTTTTCTTTTTGTTTTTTGCCTGGTGGGGGGTTCTGTCATTTTATTCAGTTTGTTTTTGCCCTTCCACTGTTCTCCTCGGTGGCGCCCCCTGCTAGGTCCCCGTGAGTGTACACGTCCCTGGGGTTCAGCTTTAGAAGTTTGCTTGGTAGTTTTGGGCGCCGGTTTGCAGCACCCTGCCTGGGACTACCTGAGCGCGAGTCCTCTTAAAGTAAACGCTCAGGACCCTGGGAATCCCCTAGGGGGCGCGTGGGTCCGATGGATGTGACCCCGGAGTCCCCACTCGCTGTGTGCGAGTTTGAGGGTTGCTCGGTCCCCTTGTCTCAGGGTGACCCTCATTGTTTTTGCCTCTGCCACGCTGCCTGTTGGGTCGGTGATACTTTCGACCCTGAGTCCTGTGAGTGTTGCTGCTTGCTTGTGACTCAATTTACCCAATCCTCTGATGATTCTATTCGGGTACAGGCGGCACGTGCGTTGCAGTCTAGGTTTCGTCTGTTGCAACGCGCTCGGTTGGTTGCTTCCCCGGATGCCCCGGGGCTGCCCCGCTTTGCTTTTCGAGACCCGGACTTGGGGGTGGGGGTCGCTTCGATCCTGGTTCAGTCCGCACCTCCTCGTCCTTCCCCTTCTGTTCGTTCTGGTCCCCCGCCCCTGCTTCCGGCCCCGAAGCGTCTGAGGGTTTCGGGGTCGGAGCAGGGGTTACTTGATCTCGAGACTCGGGCAGCTTCGGGGGTTGCCCCTTCCGGGGGGGCGGCAGAGGCATTCGAGTCTTGTCTCCCGGCCGAAGCTTCAGGGTCTGACCAGTGGGCCCCCCTTCCTCCAGCTTTTCCGGCTGCTCCGTCCTTGTCTTGTGGGGTCGGGGCTTGGGGAGAGGACTCGGCCTCGGGTCCTGTGGTGACGGACCTCGAGGCTGGGGAGGGGCTGACTTGGGGGCCTTGGGCCCCGCTGGACCCCGCCTGGGTTTTTCTTCCCACTGAGCGGGGCTTATTGTTACAAGGAGTGGGGTTTTCTTTCCCCCCCTCTGCGTACGAGTTGGATTTGGTGTCGGCCCCTCCCCGGGTACGGTTCCGTGTTCCCCCGGGTACGTCGGTTCCGTCCTTCAGGAGGTTTTCGGCTTATCGCATCCAACCTGGTGTGGTGCGCGCGGCCTTTGCAGCTTACCTCCTGCGTGACCCGGATTATGCCTCGGAAATGGATCCGTCCACGTTCAGGTTTGGGACTTCGTTCCCTTTCTGGCTCCGTTACGAGGTTCCGGAGTCATCCTGGCTAGCAGACTGCCCCTTGTTTGGTCTGGATTCCTGGCATTCCTTCTGTCGTTCCCGCACGCTGGAGTGGCGGGAAGCTTCCACGGTGCTTCAGGTTTTCCTGGGGGGTGAACTTGAGTACCTAAATGAGTGCTTGTTTGCCCCTGCCCTTCCCCGCGATGTGGGCGTTATTCAGCTCCATGTGCAGGTTCCCTCCCTTTCGGCGGCGCTCGTGGCGGAGGACTTGCGCGCTCGGGGCCTTTTGTGTTCGGCCTTGCGGTTCTTTTCCCTCCTGGAGCTGTCTTCGGATTGGCTCGTGGAGGATGTGGGGACGCTTGGGTCCGTCCCGGGGTCCGGCACCTTGTCCTCGGCTGCGCGTTCGTCGGCTGCCTTGTTGAAGCTGTTCACGCCGATTTTGCGGGATGCGGTTTCCCTGTTCTATGCTTCCCGTCTCGCGTGTCGGCAGGCGGTGCTGGGTTCCTCCGTGGAATCTGCTTGGGCTCTGGCTCTTAGGCGTTCTTCACCTTTTTGTCCTCTCCTGTTTGGGGAGTCGGCCGTGGCGCAGTTTATTCAGGCTGCGTCGGCGGCTAGTCGTCCGATGTCGGACTTGTTGGTTTTCCGGGGGTCCCGGGGTGGGTCTTCCCGGAAAGGTCGTGCCAGGGCTCGGGGTTCCTCTCGTCGTGGTAGGCCTCTGGTGTCAGGTTTGGGGTTGGCTCCTCCTGCGGACCCTCCCTCGTCTGGTCGGCGCGGTGTTCGCGCTGTGCGGGGTTCTGGGTCTCGTAAGGGTCGCCGGCCCTTTCGCGGTTTGCCCCTTTGACGGGGCGATGGGGGGGCGGCTTGCGCTGTTCGCCCGCGCCTGGTCCCACGATTCGTGGGCCTTTCGGGTCGTGTCTCGCGGCCTGCGGTGGCGTTGGGTGGCCCCTCCCCCCTTTGGGGGGTCGGGGCTGGCGGGGCAGGCTTCTTCCCCTGCGCTCTGTCGAGTCGTCTTGGAGTGGGTACGCTTGGGCGTCGTCGAAACGACGTCGTCCCTCAGATGGGTTTCCCGTCTGTTTCCGGTTCCGAAACGGGACTGCGCGGACCTGCGGTTCATTCTGGACTTGTCCCGTCTGAACCCCTGGGTTCATTGCCCCTCCTTTCGGATGACTACGCTGTCTCAGGTTCGGCTCCTCTTGGAGCCGGGTGCTTGGATGGTGTCCCTGGACCTCCGGGACGCTTATTGGCATGTCCCGATTCATCCGCGGTTCAGGGACTGGCTCGGTTTTGTAGTGGGGCGTCTGAGTTACCGCTTTCGTTGTCTCCCGTTCGGGTTGAACCTGGCACCTCGCGTGTTCACACGCCTTACACGGGTTGTGGTGGCTCGTTTGCGTCTCCTAGGTGTTCGGGTGTTGGCCTACCTCGACGACTGGCTGGTTTGGGCTCCCAGCCAGTCAGCTTGCTTGCTAGCCAGGGATTTGGTTCTTTCCCAGCTCGCCGGGTTCGGGTTCTTGGTGAACTGGAGGAAGTCCCATCTGGTTCCCTCTCAGGTTCGGACTTGGCTGGGTCTCGTGTGGGACTCTCGGACCGCCTCCTTGTCTCTCCCTCCGGAGTCTCTCCTGCGGCTGCGGTCCCGCCTTCGTCTGTTTCTGGAGGGCCCTCGGGTCACCCGGCGGTTGCTCGAGGGGCTGTGCGGGAGCCTGAACTTCGCGATGGTGGTCTACCCGCCGGGTCGGGTTTGGCTTCGACGGCTGTTCTGGTTCCTTCGGGGTTCCCCCTTCCGCCTCTCTCGCGATCGCAGAGTTCGACCCCCGGGGGACTTGCGTCGGTTGCTGCGTCACCGGCTTCCTCTTCGGGTTTTTCGGGGTTCAGTGCCTTGGCGCCTACCCGAGCCCTCGCTCGATGTGTACACGGATGCGTCGTCTCTCGGCTGGGGTTTTGTGACCAGTGCTCACCAGGCCGGCCAGGGGCGTTGGGATCCGTCCTTCCGTCGAGCTCACAGTACGGTGCGGGAGTTCGCGGCAGTGTGGTTTGCTCTGGGGAGGATTCGGGTGGCCCGCGGATCGACGATTCGGCTCCATTCGGACTGCTCTCCGGTGGTTCATTGCCTGAACCGCGGGGGTTCGATGCGGTCCTTGTCTCTTTGGGGTTGGTCGCTTCGGGTGACTCGTCTGCTGAGTTCTCGGGGTTTGGCTCTCCTGGCGGTTCACGTACGGGGCGTGTCCAACGTCTTGGCCGACGCCCTGTCTCGCTTCGTTCCCCTCTCCACGGAGTGGACGGTCGACGACGAGTCCTTCCGTTGGCTTTGCCAGACGTTCGGGCGCCCCGAGGTGGACCTCTTCGCGTCGGCGTGGTCGCGGCGTCTTCCCGTTTATGCGGCGCCCTTCCCCGATTGCGAGGCCGTCGGGGTCGATGCCTTTCGGCTCGACTGGTCGAGGTGGGGGTTCCTGTACCTCTTTCCCCCAGTTCGGCTGTTGCTCCAGGTCCTGACTCGCTTAGAGACTTACCAGGGGAGGGTTGTCCTTCTGGCCCCTTGGTGGCCGGCCCAGCCTTGGTTTCAGGCGCTGGTTGCTCGGTGTCCGAACCCGAGGGTTTTCCCGCGGCTCCGCCTCTTTCAGCAGATCGGGCCGGTACGTCACGTAGCTGGTTCGATCTTCTCCTCGAGTCTTCGCGTATGGTTTTTTTGACTCGAGTCTATCATCATCTCTATGGTGATCAGGTGGCCTCCTTGTTGGTGTCCCACCTGAGGGCTTCTTCTCGGCGGCAGTATGAGGTTTCCTGGCGGTCCTTCCGTTTCTTTTTGCGTCTTCGTCGTGTTAGCTCCTTGTCTGTTCGGGTGGTCTTGTCCTTCCTCTCGTGGTTGTTTCAGGACCGTCATCTTATGCCTAACACTGTCGCTTCGTATCGTGCGGCGCTGGCGGAGCCGCTTCAGCTTGCTTTCGGTATCGATGTTACGTCTGCGCCGTTTCGCAAGCTGTCTCGTGCATTGTTTCACCTCCGGCCTGCTCATGCGTCGCCTGAGCCGTCCTGGTCTTTGGACAGAGTGCTCGCTTTCCTTTCATCTCCTCGTTTCGTTGTGGCCCCTTCGGTCCAGGATTGTTTTTCCAAGGCACTTTTCTTGTTGGCTTTGGCCTCTGGGGGTCGGGTAGGGGAGCTTCATGCTCTCCTCCGGCGCAGGGGTTTCTGCTCTTTTGGTCGTGGTGATAGTTTTGTTCGTTTGCAGCCGTCTCCTTCTTTTCTGGCGAAGAATGAGACTGCTGCGTTCCGGAGGGGTCCATGGGTGGTTGATGCTTGGTTGGTCAGGCCGGGGGTGCATCATGTTTTGTGTCCGGTTGCGGCGCTTCGCCGTTATTTGCGCGCCACAGCTTCTGTGTCCGGGGACGCGCTGTGGGTTGATCCGGTTTCCCTTCTTCCCTGTTCGCGGGTTCGGGTCTCTCAGGTCGTCCGCAGGGTTATTAGGTCTAGCCAGCCTGCGGTCTATCCCCGTGCCCATGACGTTCGTAAGTTCGCGGCTCTTGCTGCCGTCTTTGGGAATATGTCTTGGTCTGATATTCGGGCGCGGGGATTTTGGCGGTCGAACAGGGTCCTGGCTGCTCGTTACCTTGTGAATGTCCCTGGCCCTCGTCGGGCCTGTGTTGCTTTGGGTCGGCGGTTGCAGCCAGTTGTCTCGGCTTCGAGTTGAGGGGTGAGCGACGACCGCCTCCCGGGTAAGTCCCTCTTTTTCTGTCTGTGGGTAGTTAGCTCCGGGGAGCCGACGGGGCTCCCCCCAGAAAACCAGCGTTGAATGTAATGAAACGCCATTTTCTGGGTGAGTCCCGGAGGCTCCCCGGCATCCCTCCCTCCCTCCGGTCGGCGGTTTTTCGCGTTTTTGACATCCAGCCTCAAGAACTGAGGTGTGGGTAGCCGGCGCGGGGGGTCTGGGGCTCCCCCTTCCCCCTCCCGGGGAGGGGGGAGCTGCGCAGACAGCGGCGCGGCAGTGTGTGACGTCACACTAATTTGCTTGTTTTCGGTTGGGGAGTTCTATCCACTAGTTCGGTATTAGGTAGCAATTTTAACCAGAATAGGGGTTTGTTTTGGGGCGCTTACCTTTCTGGGTGCCTGTTCCGGTCGATGGCAGACATAGAATGCTTCCAACTACACGGGGGCTTCTATAGGCCATTGCTCCCCTTGCCTCTCTGAGGGGGCCCGGTTCTGGCCGTGGTCCCCGGTAGGCCTAAGAACTCCATACACATGACTGATGCCAAAGTCTGACATTAGCATATCAGCCTGGGATAGCTCCGGGGAGCCTCCGGGACTCACCCAGAAAATGGCGTTTCATTACATTCAACGCTGGTTTTTTGCTAAATTTACTCTCGCAGATGTTCAAGAGTGCTTTACTGATTAATGCAAAGTTCGATCTATTTGTATATCTTATCTCTGTCGTGTTTAACAGCTGGCTGCCCAGCGGAACATACTGAGGCTACGGAGGATGGGGTCGCAGGAACGCATCATGCAGTGTACCAAGTGTCAGTGTCACTATATGGGGACGCTCGCTGAACACTCGAGAACCCGTGAACATAGTGTAAGTTGAAACCATTATCACCAGATTTCTTCAGATTTGTTTACACCCTTTTGCTCTTAACAAAATAAGAAATAAATACTTTTTTTAATTAAACTGTAAAATATTCATTTACCAGTACATTATTACCCTTGCAATTAGATTTTTAGTGTATGGATTAGCCTAAAGTTCTTGATACACATTTCTCATCTTAAAATATGGCATTTTTACAGTTGTAAATAAATGCTAATTTGTGTTTCAGCTTGTGAGCAACTTCACAAAATGTTCGCTCTGCTCACTCTGGTTTGAGAACAGGATGGAACTGGAGAAGCACCGTCTCTCCTTCCTGCACATGATGGTAAGTTATGGGTTTTCTATCATATAAAATCAGTTTTATTTGTTAGTTTCAAGTAACATTGCCAGTGTAAGACTGTCATTGTTAATAAGTTGTTTTACCCTAAATGTAGGTCAGTGGTTCCGAGTTGATGGGGCGCTACCCTCTTGAGTCGTTTGAGTATTACAAAATTGGGCCATTCCCTAAAAAAAGGTTGGGAACCACAGAATTATTGATATATTCTAAATTCTGTACTTAACTTTTTTCATGGAAAGTATGTTGTTGAAAAACGAGATGACTTGGGACCAATGTAGATTGCAAACGTAAGACTTTTGTAACGCCAACGTTCTGACCTCTGCAGAGTTTGCCGCCTTGCTGTCATGACAGGACTGGCATAGTGCACTTACTAACATAAGCATTTTATATACTGATATATTTGACTTTATGACAGATATAAAACTAGCATGATGTTTAGGTCTTATAAATTTTCAATTGAATCTTAACAGAGGGAGGCTATTATGGAGAAGACAAGGGAGAAGAATGCATTGGAAAGTGCCAAGGAGCCAGAGGAGGAGAAAATTCCCGAATACGGTAATGTGAAAAAGTGGTTATTAATCTTAGGGAAGTAATATATATTGATACCTCAAGTTGATAATCTTGCCTTATGATTTGGCCATTATTTTCTAAACCAAATTGCAGTGGCAGGACTTGTGGAAAATGTTTCAATTTGAGCTTGAGATTCTGATACGGTTATTTTTGTTATCAGTGAATGCTTTGTTGTCTGGTGGTATAATTTACAAACATGATACTGTACTTTGTTATACAATTTTTTTTTAGCCTTCCATGGGGGGATGCTTTGAAGTGTGTCTTATGGAATGCTCAGTCCTTGCACAGCTCTTTAAAGGCATGCAAGAATGAATGGAAATGTGTAGGACCATTACTGCTGGTTTGGAATTGGCGAAACATTTACACTCATGGGACCAATGGGTAGCACAATAACAATTCTTTTACTTTGATTTGCAGAACCTTTCAACAAATTTCATGTTGCTGTAGAGAAGATGAAGAATGAAAACAAGCATGGGTATGTGTTCAATTTGAGTCGTATGCCATTGTACGACCCTGCAAGTCTCACAGGTGAGTTTTTTATTATTATTCAGTTGTATGGCTTAACTTGCCTATTTACATTATTAAAAGTTTAAAGTAATATGAAAATAATTAATAAAGCCCAAACTTTAAAATCATTAACCAGAAAAAATGCAAATGTGCAAAATCGTTAACCTTTTTGCTGCAGTAGCATTTAACACGCTACTGATGGTTGAAATAAGAGTCCCTCAAAATTTGAAAATTTGATTTTATTACTATGCTATTGAAAGTAGAAAGATTTCCAGTTGAAAAAAATGGGTAAAATTTTTTGCAAAAATTGTCTAGGTATTTTTATAGAATTATGGTCCAAGAATTGTATCTAGGCTACAGTATGGTCTTAATAAATAAAATCTACTTTTTCCACAAATGCAACATAGTGTATTTGCCTTGAAATTCAGTGTACTGTTCCATTGAAAATGTAGTGTCCATCCTCCCCTATTATTTTTGTCTTTAAAGGTGTATGTACCGATTTTTGGATTTGCTTTGTGGCATTTGATACCGTCACCAACAGATGGCAGTACTGTACATACCAGATTCAGGAACTTGGCTTGGAAACTTGCTTATAGGCATCTAGACTTTCATAATTGTGTACCATTTTTCTTAAGGTGCATGTAGCTGTCTTTAGCAGCATATGGGTCAATGACAGTATGGTTAAAAAAGGGGTAATCGGGTTTTGAAGAAATGTTAAAATAGTTTAAGAGATGCTGGTAAATAAGCAAGTTGTTTGAAACTGGCTTTGTGGGCAAGCCATTCTTCTATGTGCTGGTTTGGTTCTTATTGTTTAGAGCTGGCATTTTGAGGATTGAATTATCGTATTCCATTTGTTGCCATTGTAAATGCATGTCATTTATCACTTAACATTTTAAGTTTCTATATTTTCACATGGAAATCTTGTATGATATTCAGGGTCAAGAATGTTTATTTTGAGTAAAGATATTGTATATAAATGTTGTTTTCTGTATTTCAGGCTTGAACTTCATAATGAAGAAGTCCCATTTATACTGCAAAATCTGTTCAAACAGATCAATACCATCACCAAAAGAGGCTTTGGATCACTTTTCTTCATTGCAGCATTATGAGAAATATGCTGCTTACCTGAAGGAACAAGAGGTGAGGTGATTTATTTATGTACGTATTATTATTATTATTATTAACACCCATTTCTTACTTTAATTGGGTTGTGACATCCCACCAGAGAAAATACGTGAATAATATTGTAGCTGGAATGGTATTTAACACTGTAAAATGAACTCCTGCAATCATTATATCAAATGTTTATATATAGCATTATGGATTAACTTGGGCTAAGTGATCCACACCATCGTACCACTTGCTTCATAAGGCCAGGTGTACAATGCTCTTGATAAGTTGTCTTTTATAAATATATTGCATGCTCGCATTGCTATGTCCCCATGTGGTCTAGTGGCTAGGATACCTGGCTTTCACCCAGGAGGTCCGGGTTCGATTCCCGGCATGGGAAGAATTAAAGCCTCGTATGGGCCAATAGGCCTTCTGTAGTTACCTTTGTTCTTATGTTCCAACTTCCAGCCTTATCCCTTATCGTATCTCCTCCCCCCCTCCCCCCCCCCCCTTTTTACCTACGTGCACATTCACTATTTGCCCACCTTCCTAGCCTTCCTCCTACTCATTCTTTATAAAATACATACATTCTATGTGGCCAAATGATTTTGCTGTTTGGGACTTTTGCGCTTTGCATTCCCACAACTCGTTTATTTCTCTGTTGTCGAAGTAACCGAGTATTCCCAAATTGTCTATTTCTTCTGCTCCTGCTCCACTATATATTTTTTTGTCAACGTACTTAATGTTCTCAAGCATCTCGATACAATTTTTAACTAGTCAACTACATTGTACTTTCCTTCCTATATAATACAATTTTACAGCACAAACTCTTGCCAATTTCATGCACACTCATCACTTAAGTCCTTCTTTGTTAACTTCATCATGTGTTTGAAGTTCATAAATGTCTTCTCTACAATGAGTTTTATACTCTTTATTTTAAATTTGTCTTGAATGTTGAAAGTACTCAAGTTTCAACATTTTGTAGTGGCTGAAAGCAGTGCATGTAGCATCCACTTTGTGCATCGCTGATCAGTTTCTTGTATTTCTTATAATTTCCTCTACTCGTCAGATCACTTTTCTGCCATGCAATTTGTCCATTATTAGTAAATTAATATTTATAATTTGTACTTTACAATCATTTTTCTATAATTATATTTGTACCGTACCACAATTTTGTGCCTTCTGGCAACTTCTTCACACCCATTTCATTCTGTTTTCCATTTTGTTTATTCATTTCTGTTATTCATAAACACGTGCAGCTTTCCCTCGTCTTACCTTCACTAATGATTTTCACATAATCGGCTGTCATGCAATCTTACTCTTCACCCCATCAGCTGTCGTGCAGCAATACAAATCTACCAGTATCCATTGTATCTACCAATCCAAATGATTGGGTTAATCACTGATAAAAGTGAATCCTTAGTTTTTATCTCTCTTTATTGGCAGGATGTCACTTGGCAGTAGAGTGAAATAGTTTGAAGCATTGCTTGTATTCTTCTTTCAGGAAGCGAAAGAAAAAGCTGCTAGAGAGGAGGAGGAGGAGAAACTTCGGCAGCTCAAGGCTGAAGAAGAAGCTGAAGCTGCCGCGATGGAAAACAAAAATGGCGACAATGTGAACACAGAGGATGAGAATGATGCTGAAGGTGATGCAGGAGACACGGAAGAAGGTGATGCTGATGCAGAAGCAGAGGATGCAGGTGAGGAGCCAGAAGGTGATGAACTTGAAGGTGAAGCAGAAGCTGAAGAAGCCGAAGCAGAAGAAGCTGAAGTAGAAACTGAAGAAGCTGAGGCCGAAGTAGAGGTAGAAGCCGAGGCTGAAGCTGAAGCAGAAGCTGAAGCCGAAAGTGAAGCGATGGACACTAGCTCACCTGCTGGCAAGAGCGAATCAAGGAGGGGCAAAGCAACTAATAAAGTGGCAAGTTTAAGTTTGTTAATTTAAAAAAAAAAGTGCATGTATGCACAATAAAGTCCAACCCATTTTTTCAGGTCTTAAGTGTTAACATAGGCTTCTTACCTACACATTCTTGTATCACTAGGTTTTATGACCCAATTTTACGTCGGCTAAATACGGCAGATTAATCCTTGGAATTTACAGCGTGTGAAATATTGGATATACATATATCCAATATTGAAAGCTTGGATATTTCTTGTGAAATTCAAGATGCACATTAACTATTCAATTTGAAATATGCTGAATCTGCAGATAATTATTTTACATAATCTCGATTTCATAATGGCCTTTTGGAGCCTGTATAATTATGAGATATTGAATGGGGAAGTCTGGTGGCCTTTGTTTGGTACTTTGGTACTTTGTTGCTCCAGGAAATCCAGCAAGACTGGTAGCTTTCAGGTCCAGTGAAGTTGGGAATTATATAAAACACCACACCAACGCTAACATTAGTAGTTAGCAGTGTCGTAATGATCTCGTTGACCCTCATTTGTAATTTCTTCCTTTAGGGGGATACTTTAGAATTGCTAGAGGAAGATGATGATGCCATACTGGACAGTGATGTGGATGATGAAGTCAAAGAATCTTTAACCAAGGGCAAGGCAATGGATGTTGGGTAAGTTACCAGGAGCCTGCTGTTCTACTTTCAGGTGTTGCATATGTTTGTCATTCAAAAAGGCATTTAAGAGTGAAGTTTTATCCAGGTGTATCTCTGGATTATAGACATTTCACACAGAAATCACACTAACGTGATGTATCCAATGAACAAGTCCTCAAGGGCCGTGACGAGGATCCATGACAAACCAGGATTAGTTGTGTAAAATCCTGGTTTGTTCCTCGAAGAGGCTGCGGGATCCAGTAAGTTCAGTAGAACTTCGGTTTCAACTCTCTCTAACCCTGTGGTAGCTCAGTCGATTAAGGCAATGTCTGGGATGCTCCCGGATGCAGGTTCGAATCCTCGTCACAGCCCTTGTGGATTTGTTTATAGACATTTCTCTGAACAAACTCCTCTCCCCCCCAGTTTTCTGGTCTTCGTTGCAAGATTATTACTTCATGTTAATTACTCAATGTTTTGGCCCAAATAGCGTCAGTTGGCGATCGCCAGAAAGGAGAGTATTATGGGTTTTCACTTTCGTTTTCCCGGGCCATTTTTAGTGCCATTACTTATTAACTTACAAATAGAAATGAGCCAGACACAGGAAGTACTAAGTGTGATATGTGGTGGTCATAGCTTAATGGTCAAATAAAATGGTGAAATATCAACAGATGATAAAAGCATGAGGTACATAACTAAGAGGGGAATGAAATTATTAGGGGAAAGTGCCAAACCATTATGACTATGTAGCACATGGAAGGGGTAAGGATAAGGATTTGGGATGGGACAGGAAGTTGGAATGCTCCCCAACCACTGGGACGGTCGGTCCATTATTCATATTCTTTTAAACTAGTGCTAATGAATGGCTACTTCATAACAACCCCTTACTTTTAGTCATCTCTTAATTATAAAATAACTTTATTTCTAAGGGATACATTTGGTTCCAGTGTAATCTACGTTGTTGTAGTACACAACGTTCAATTTTGTACACCAACCAAATGGCATGCGGCTCTATACAGTGTACAATATTATGGGAGTTTCACGGTATTAATCTAAGGCATATCATAAAATCTTTTGAATGTCCCTACACTTTATGGAGCGCCACCCTGCTCCTTATTGTCTGAATTGCGTTGTCCCTCTTACCGTGGTGCATATCCTTGTTGAATGTCCCGACTTCCAGGACGAGCATGTGTCTTGCTTTCCAACCGTCCACCTCAGTCACTTGTCCCTCGATAGAATTCTAGGTGAATCAGATACTTTTGATATCGTTCGCCTTGTGCGTTTTTGTTCTCGTATTGGCATTCTTGGTGATATTTAGCGCCCTCTGATTATTTCGCACTTTGATGGTGCTACATAGCCTTCCCGGTTTGGTGCCTTCTTTTGATAATTACCTTACCTTACCTTTTGAATGTCCCTTGAGAAAGAGCTATAGTATTGAGTCACACGTCTTGGATTCAATATCGAGTCCAAGATGATGACTCAATAATGAGTCGTTATTAAGGCCACACATCTTGTTGGTGAGCTCATAACTGACATTGAAGAATTCTTGGTAAGAAAACAAATGGCCTACTTTCCTTAGTCCTGCACTAGGAATTTGTATAAAATTTGTCTACATTTATAATATTACATTTTGAGTAAAAACCTTGTTAATGGTTCCTGCACACAAGCATTTATATTTATTTGTTTATAGTGATGAGTTACCAGTACTTGAGACGGCTGCTGTCGAGTTGAAAAGTAGGACAAAGGCCAAAGCAAGTAAAGCACAACCTGAGGAGGAAGAGAAAAGTGAAGAGAAGGAAGATACTGCTCAAGCAGTGTCCACCCCCCGTGGCCGGAGAGGACGAGGGCGGGCACGTGGACGAGGTGCCAGGAAGTAGTGTCGAGTAAATATGGCATTTTAAACTGGAACCAAAGTCTGCTGGTGAGTTATTTTAAGTTAAGACTTCTCTTTCTAAGTTTCTTCCTTACCTGCATACCTGGAGAGGGTTCTGGGAGTTGTTCTACTCCCCGAGCCTGGCCTCAGGCCTAGCTCGAATGTTAACCAAGGTTGGTTAAATGTAGGGAATGTAGCCATTGTTTGGGAACGGTTACCCAATTTTTTTCCCCAGTGCTAGCTTCAGTTCGTTAAATGAAACTACAAATGGCAGGCCCTGATATTCTCCAATAACACATTGAAAGCATTAAAGACATCCAATACAAAAAACTGGACATTTGGTTTTTTGTTGAACATTTATAACCTAGTCTATTCATGTATTTTTATAAACTATTTCAAATGATTTATATTTATTACGTACTCATGCTTATTGTACAGGATTGGATTTTCAAGTGATCCAAATTTTTGTAAATGTTATGTTAGACTCGGTCATCATTATGAGTGCTATAATAATTAATAAGATTACAAATGAATAAGGGAGGGGGGGTGGAATTGGCCTATTTAAATTTTTGGTTATATTCAGCAACTAAAATGTATGAAATTCCACGGCAGTTATGTTTATTGGTTGTACTTTATTATATTTGGCTAGATATTTATTTTCATGAGACATGTTTAATACTGTTAGAAAATGGGAATAAACTTTTATTTCCAGTAAAGTTGGAAAGAGCTGAGCTTTAACAATAAAACAGCCTGTGTACACACCAGTGCATGAATGTTTTGCCCCACTGTCGTGCATGAAATGTTTATACTGTACTGTACACACACTGCACATTTTCACAAGTCAGAATGTTCACACACTGAAGTTGGGGGGAAATTACATGGGAACATGTTGGCCATGTTAGGGGCGAGGAAGTCTGACCTGATACTCGTCCCGACCAGTCTCGTCCAGTCAAGCAGTGTGGCAGGAGCTGCCACTAAGATGATATTGCCTAACTATATAAATGATTATTTATTTTTTATTTTTATTGTTGTAGTAGTATTTTAGAGTGTAATGTGACAAATTGATATAATAAAATGTGTGGATCATCGCTATACTCGAAATTATTATGTTTTAGCGATACAATTATTGTAATCATAGAACGATACGTGTCTGCTGTTATTACTGTACATGTGTTTATATGCACAAACTATAGGTGCCATTTTAATGATTTTGTTTATAAATGGCTGAAGATGGGCCTGATGCATAAGACTTTGGCAAACACATGGTACTGTCTAAAACAGCTTTGCTCTTCATTATTTTTTTTTTTTTTTTTTTTTAAGGCCAAGAATTTGTTTATACCAATAATTATTTTTTTGACCAAACCACACTGGAAAGCGAAGACGTTATTTCGGTCCGTCATGGACCGAAGGACGGTCCTTAGGGCATTATCAAGTCGATTAATACTGACTTGATAATGGTCCAGGACGGACCGAAACGTCGTCGTCTCCTTCACTTTCTAGTGTGGTTTGGTCAACAATTTTCAGCCACGTTATTGTGACTCTTCTGCAATTATTTTTTATCTTGGTCTTGTTTTTTAGATTATGTAAACATAAAAAACACAGTAATGGAGATGGCATACAGCTTACTGACTCATGCAAGACTTGTATTTATCCCCAACCAAAATTGCTTAAACGTTACAAGCTGACCACAGCTTGTAACCATGAAGCAAGCAATCCCACCAGGTTATTTATACCGTCACACTACTGCAATTTCAGTGATGTGTGATGCAAAATGGGTGGCTTGTGTAGAAAAATATATTGGTATTTCAAATATCTTAGTACTGGATAAATAATTTGTCCTATATTAATAGTGAATTATTTCATTTTCTTTGCAGTAATCGTGAGGAACCAGCTGTGGAAAGGGCTTCTGATGATTAGTGAGTGCTCTTGGATTTAAAATGGGGTGGGGGGAGGGTACAAGGAGAGAGCAGCTCCAGAAATCTAAATTCATGGTTTAAAATGTACTGGGGGAGTACTTTGTAAGGCGTGTGTAAGGAAGTATTTGAACGAGTAATGCATTTGATGTAAACGAATGCAGTTTTGTTTGCATGTGACTTGGTCAGTGTACCAAAAGAACTCTTAAAGCTTTACTTTTGCTTTTTTATTTCTTGTGAAGTCCAGCTGTACTTTGTATAAAAATAAGTGATAAAGGGTGAATGATTTGAAGCAGTGTACGAGATTTAAATAAGGCACACTCATGCTGTACCATATATATATATATATCGAAGCCTAAGTGTGTAGAACTAGTTCATAATGGTAACTTAGATTTTTACTGCCTGTTTAAGAAAACGTTTAGACGCTCCGAAATTTGTATAATGGTTCGCTACCTATTGTATAACTCATTGTATATCTTTATTTTGTAGCTCCAAAAGGCAGTGCACATGTAATTTATTCAGCTTTTGAAGATTTAGGGTGTTGCAACATTCTCTTGATATAGCCATATATACAGTAGTCAATCCCAAGCAACTATAGTGGTTGAATTTGACTTTTTTATATATACGTACAAGACTTCTTTACCCCTGACTTTTGTTTTGCCGCCACAATTAACTTGGGGTTAAGACTGGAGACACGGAAATTTAATCTTGAGTGGCTATTTTTTTTTTTTTTAACTACAGTACTGTAATAAGAATTTTGGATATATGTACTTTTATTTCATGGATTATTAAAATTAAAATTTATAAACATCCTGCTGTATAATTTTTTTTTTTTTTTTTCCCTAAGTAGGTGTGCCTTTATGTAGGTATATTGTATTTTTGGGGCAAAATTTATGCTCAATCAGTAAGGTGATCGAAAAATACGATTTTGTATTTCATAATTTGTAAACCTACGTTTTTTTATAGCTGTGATTTAGGCATTATTTACAAATTCCTGTGAATGTTTAGCAGGTCCATTCACAATTTTCCAATGTAAAGTGTTACAATTACAATTTTAGTTTTATGTTTAGCATTTTCTATGTATCCTTGTAGTGCCATTGTGTATTGGCACCACCTGATTTTCTTTTATGTAAAATCATACTTTTTCACTGTACTAATTAAATGAAGAAAATTTAATTTCATTCCTTTATCCTTTTGGTATTGTAGATTATCTAATAGAATTTCCAATGAAGTTAAAGGACAAATAATCTGCAAATACTGTATATTAATATACCAAGAAAGTTATATGCTGTAGTTTTCAAATTGGGTGCCAGTAATGCAATATGTAGACCAATGGCTGTTTTG
This sequence comes from Procambarus clarkii, assembly GCF_040958095.1. NCBI lineage: Eukaryota > Metazoa > Arthropoda > Malacostraca > Decapoda > Cambaridae > Procambarus > Procambarus clarkii. The sequence goes on along the minus strand of NC_091184.1, from coordinate 34,959,859 downwards.
CCGTCCCCCACATGGCCTCTGTCTCTAGGCAAACTGGATAGTTTTTACGATAAAGTGGATTGAATAATGGTGCTCCCCCTGTTTGACGCCTTTTGATAATTTACTTGCTTTTCTAATATGTTAGGATAACAAACTGCATATTATTAAATGTGACCTCTATTCCCGTGATCCTCTGCCCATCCTATTGGCAAGTGGTTCCTTGGTGAGAAGGGGGGCCTTGTACGCCCTTGTGTGCCCCTATGCCCTACGGGATTGAAGAATGTAAACCAAGTGAACCACATCAACGAAGAAAACTTATAACGCAAATAAGTTGTTTTATTTGGTTAGGGAAAGATTTAAAGTAAGAACTGTTCACAGTTTTCAACCACGTTCCAACAACGACAGTGCTGCTGAGGTAAGTTTAAAAGTTTTGTCCCGAGGGGCAAGTTTATTGGGTAGCGCCACTCATCCTGTTAGTGGACACTGCCATAGTAGCATGTACAACACTCCCCAATAGGAAGCAAACCCAGTGGGTTCATCTTGTCAATTGTACCCCAGACACAGCTGCGACTTGCTTAACTGTCTCAAGTGAACAGCTTATCAAACAAGAATTAATTCATAGATAATTAAAAACTTGTGTTATCTTGCAGTGCCAAAATTGGGGAATATTTTGAGAACGGTATTTTCCTAACTCAATGTGGGGTTTACCTTGCTACATATTTATAATGTCTTTTACATTCTCTCTGGTCTTGATCGAGGTGGTGTTCGTCACTTGCCAGATTCTGCTGCTCTGCTGTTGTTTCCATCCCAAATCTCCATGGATATTTGTATCCTAGACGAATTCTTGCTATTTCCAATTATCCTTCGGCCATCTCTTCGCCCATAATGATTGAGATTGTCAGATGCAACTACATTGTACCAGTGTACAGATTCACTGGTTTGTGCTTCTATCCTTTTGTTACCTTGTCACGGTGATGTTACCTGATAATACCTCTTTAATTTGTAGCAGCATCTTTGGTATGAAGTATTGGAGTTGGGAAGGGGGGGGGGGGACATCACTGGTAACCAATCAGGAGAGGTTGGGCCGAGATGGAGTTCTGTGATTGGTCTGGGGGTTCCCCCAGGTGGTGGCAGTTATGAGGACAGACCAGTTTTCCAGTTCCTGGTGAGGAGGGCAGCTTGCAAGAGAGGAAGAAGAGACGTCGTACAGGACACTCCAGGACGATGAAGTCTTGAAGTTTTTAGGAAGACGACGCTGGTGCCAGTGGGAGTCGCCATTTTGGATTCCCATTGTGGCTAGAGTCCTGGTATGGAGGACGTCCTCAGCTGTCCTTCAGGTCCGTTCAGGCAGGATGTTTGTGTGAAGGTGGCGTATACTAAGCTACGACTGTGAGGCTACATGGCAAAGTGTTTATTTCTGGTGAACTAAATGGACTATTTAGTAATTAAGCGTTTTGCATTACTTCTGTGGACCCAATTTCACCTAGAAAAAGCCAGAGAGAACCCCCGAGTGAACATTTCTAGATAAAGAGCATAAACAAAAAAATAGATCAATTTGTGTGTACACAGGAGGGCACCTGAGCATCGACAGTAGAGTGAAGGCAGAACTACACCATCAGTGAAGGCGGACGTGGCACAATAGGCACAGCTTGAGGTTACATTGAGGTGCTTCCGGGGCTTAGCGTCCCCGCGGTCCGGTCGTCGACCAGGTCTCCTCCACCTTGGTAACTGTACTGCCACAGCTAATATAATACTCTCACGCGGGGTGAGAACCTATACCAGGTACCATCAGTAGCGCAGTGTGTGTGTAGCAGTGGGTTTTGTAGCCTTGCCCAGCTCTGTATGTACTCTGCATCTTGCTTTTTTTTATGTTTAGAAGAGGTAGAGAACCCCCAACCCCTATCCCACAAACAGGCGAAGTCACAATAACGTGGCTGAAGGATGTTGAGCAGACCACATACTAGAAAGTGAAGGGACGACGACGTTTCGGTCCATCCTGAGCCATTCTCAATCGACTTGAGAATGGTCCAAGACGGACCGAAACGTCGTCGTCCCTTCACGTTCTAATGTGTGGTCTGGTCAACCCCATCCCACAAGTTTGCTCCAGGAGGAGCAGCATCAGCAGCGATCCCAGCATAACAAACACGATAGAGCACACACTCTACTGCTTCTTAAGCTCCACGCTACTTGAAGCACCACCCGAATGAGATATAATAAAAAATGAATAATTTATTGCATTTATTGACAAGACGTAAACTAAAGTATGACCTGTGATCTTCAGCCTGGTAATGCTTGCATATTAGTGGCTTCACTTGTCGCTGTAACTCTGTTCCCCTACACTTGTTTACCTCTTGCGTTCTTTGTGTGCACATTCTTATGACTAAAATTATCATTACACAATAATTAATGAAACAAATTGATTTAGTGTTATATATGTTGGTTTAGGAAGGACGAAGTGCGCACTGGTAACAATTCTAGTATCTGGCCTCGACAGTAATTGTATTGTCTATTGATAATGCTCACGATGAGGAGCTTGTGAGCTATGTTGGTGATAGTTCTAGCAAGTGTTTATCATCTGGGGAGGAATGGTGTAGAGAGTTCTGCCGTCTATAGTTCTGCTTGGCGAGAAAGGGATGGTTCTGTTGTCTATTCACCAGAATAGACAAAAGAACCTCACTTCATTCTAGCGTATAAGTGAAGGGTCTGTCGTCTATAGTTCCATTAGTTAAGCTCGATCAAGGCAGCGAGCGCCCCGGAGTAGGCGGCGTTGTAGTCGCAGGCGACCTCGTTGTGTGTGTAGTCTGTCCTCACGTCCGTGTACGAGTCGTCCTGCGGGGGAGACGACACAAGATATTACAGAGTGCGGTGTTTTGGGGACCCAGAATGCGGTGTTTTGGGGACCCAGAATGCGGTGTTTCAGGGGACCCAGAGTGCGGTGTTTTGGGGCACAGAGTGCGGTGTTTTGGGGGCACAGAGTGCGGTGTTTTGGGGGCACAGAGTGCGGTGTTTTGGGGGCACAGAGTGCGGTGTTTTGGGGGCACAGAGTGCGGTGTTTTGGGGGCACAGAGTGCGGTGTTTTGGGGGCACAGAGTGCGGTGTTTCAGGGACCCAGAGTGCGGTGTTTCAGGGACCCAGAGTGCGGTGTTTCAGGGACCCAGAGTGCGGTGTTTCAGGGACCCAGAGTGCGGTGTTTCAGGGACCCAGAGTGCGAGAATGTGGTGGTTTCAGGGATCCAAAGTGTGGTGTTTTCGGGACCCAGAGAGACGTAGAGTCTACGTTTCTACGACACACTGACCTCGGCCGGGCCGCCGACGAGGGCGCCGTAGAGGACGTGGGGGTTGGGTCCGTCTTGGTTCTGGGCCCAGCCGTCGGTGCAGGAGGCTGGGGGCAGCGGACACGAACTGCGAGCACGCCCGGGAGGATGAGAAAGAAAACACACACAATTATTGAACAAATCCACAAGGGCCGTGACGAGGATTCGAACCTGCGTCCGGGAGCATCCCAGACACTGCCTTAATCGACTGAGCTACACACACCTTAATCGACACACACTTATTATTCATGTAAGTAACAATTTCCAACTCATTTGTTTAAATTATGTTTAAAAACAGGAACGTTTCATGATCATTTCAGAACTGAAACTTATATATCTATGGTTTATATTTTTTCATGTTTTAACTCGTTGTCTGCTGTGTTTATAGTATATTAAATAATATATATACGTATACTTGATCAACCAGGCTGTGACTCATACGTCAGGCTGCGAGCAGCCGCGTCCAACAGCCTGGTTGATCAGTCCGGCAACCAGGAGGCCTGGTCGACGACCGGGCCGCGGGGACGCTAAGCCCCGGAAGCACCTCGAGGTAACCTCAAGGTAAGGTATACTGTGTGGGTCTACCTCTCTCTAAATCAGGGATTATTTCTCAATTAAGGTCAGAGTTTTTTGATCACCTGTAAATTAATCTCTCCTGTCTTTCAGCCCAGCTTGACGCTGGGGTCCTCCAGTCTGTGTATTAGAACCATTATTTTCTTCACGTTTAAGCACGTGCAAACAGACATTTTGTTCTGTATAGTTTACTGAGATTTACTGATCTTACTTTTTCATTGAGATCACTGAAATCAGTGATCACTTCAGTGAGATATTTTTTCGTTTAATAATTGTATTATGGTCATCCAGCTGTTGGTCATTCTACACATTACAATGATCTATCCTTCTCTGTGAAAAAAAATATAGACGTTAATGTGGTAGATTACTCACTGTAATCAATTAAAATTTTGAGAATGTCACTAAAAATACAAGAAAATTAACAAACTGTCAATCAGAAAACAGAAAAATGATTTATGTGCGTAATACAAGAAAAAGTAAGTATTGTAAGATACAGTGAATGTGCATGTGTGTGTGTGTGTATGTACTCGCCTAGTTTTGCTTTAGGGGGTTGAGCTTTGGCTCTTTGGTCCCGCTTCTCAACTGTCAATCAACTGGTGTACAGATTCCTAAGCCTACTGGGCTCTATCATATCTACATTTGAAACTGTGTATGGAGTCAGACCTCCACCACATCACTTCCTAGAGAGTGCGTGTGTGTGTGTGTGTGTGTGTGTGTGTGTGTGTGTGTGTGTGTGTGTGTGTGTGTGTGTGTGTGTGTGTGTGTGTGTGTGTGTACTACGTACCTGGAGCGGTGATGGGGTCTCTGTGGAGGATCGACACCGAAGCCGACGACGAAGGAGTGGCCGACATCACCAAGGATGTAGTGCATCTGTCCCTTGGCCCACTGGCGGTTGGCCTCGGCATCGGCCTGGTCACCGTATTTGGCCGCCTAAGGAAACCATCAAAATATTTAGCGTTCTGTCATCCATGCCACTACTCACAACATGCCAGAAAACCCACGCAGACATCACAGTACGTACCCAGAGAGAGAGGAAGGCGACATTAGCAGCGTGGCGATTGGATCCCCACATGTCTAAGAAGACGAGGCCCTTAGGGGTGTACTTGGCATCGTTCTTCAAGTAATCTAGGAAGGCCTTGAGAGCCGTCTCATACTGGGCGTTGTCGGGGTCCACCAGTGACCCCAGAGCCTGTGGGAGAAAGAAGGTGGTGGCGCTAGTACTCTAGGCGCTGGAAACAGAGTTTGGAAGAAAGTGGTAATATTTCAGTGGCTATACAGCGGCAGGTTGTCCACACACACACACGTGCGCAACTTAAACATAGCGGATACTTAAGAATATTGATATTCATCGAATAAGATCTTCTAGTTGTCAAGAGGAGAAAGTGAGAGCATCGCGGAAGCTGGAAACGACGATGAATCAGATGTGGGGACACTGAGCAAGTGAAATGATTTACAAGGTAAGATAGCTAAGGAGACATTCTTCTATGCGTTAAAAACATAATAGTACAAGCGGGGGTTCGATTCCCTGCGTTAGTCGTCCGACAGCTAGAATGGTGGAGCCTCTGAGCTTAAGCATGGCCCTACACACACACACACTGTTAGCTAAGTCCAAACTCTGTCTGCCTCTCTCTTTCCCTCTCTGTCTCTCTGGAAACTAAAAGCAACTAACGTAGACTCCAGCCTTCTTATCGTCCCAAGAGAACTGGAGCGCGTCCTCTCCCAAGCTGAACTCGTCCCAGTGTTCCCGCGCTTTCGTCAGGTAGGTGGCGTCGCCCGTCGCCCTGTTGAGCCAGAGGGCCGCCCAGGCCAGCTCGTCACCGTAACCGCTCCAGGACCTGTACAGGCGGCACAACTGGTAAGCTTACGTCTTCTCGTTGACAGTCTGTTATCAATATTAGGTGAACAGAGGCATCAGATATAATATAAAGTGCCCTAACGTCTTACCCTGTCCAGGAATCGAACCCAGGATCAATCGGTGGAGATCCAAGTGCGATAATCACTGCGCTTCGTGTGCTGAATATTTGATGATAATGTTGGCGGTCAGGTGATGGTGTGTTTAGTTTGAGGAAATTATATTCCATTGGGCGTAATATGTTCGAGTAACGTTTAATAAACATTTGCGACATTGATTAAACGTTGAATCAAACGTCGTATGCTCAAATTTGCCCGCCGAGGATGAGATGAATTGGGTTTAATGGTCATGAAAAGGACAGGCAAAATTTATTTTGAAATTGGGGACTGGTCAAGGCCAAGAGTCAGTGACTGTCGGGTTGGGTATAAATTAAGTGGTTAGATCATTTAGTTAGTGACCAGGGGCCAGATTCACGAAGCAGTTACGCAAACACTTACAAACGTGCACATCTTTTCTCAATCTTTGGCGGCTTTGTTTACAATTATTAGACAGTTAATGAGCTCCGAAGCACCAGGAAGCTGTTTATAATAATAACAACAATTGATTGGGAAGTTTTCATGCTTGTAAACTGTTTAATAAATGTAAACAAAGCCGTCAAAGATTGAGGAAAGACGTACACGTTCGTAAGTACTTGCGTAACTGCTTCGTGAATCTGGCCCCTGATTGTAGTTAGATGAAGGTGTGACTGATCTTTTAGAGCTGTAGGTAGAGAGACCTTGTGGCTTCTGATGGGTAGTAGGTAGTTGTTGTTGTTTTAGATTCAGCCACTCGGAACACAAAGTTCCAAGCAGCACGGGTTATGGTGAACCCGTCGTACTCACCTGCCGCAGAAGAGATGTTTCGGGCAGTAGGTGTGGCGACGTGTACACGTACCTGTAGAAGGCGGCAGCGTCGGTGATGGAGTTGTGATATTCCAGTCGCTTCTGGTCTGCAAAGTCGTACAGCTCCTTGGCTATATCCAATATCTGCGAGGCGTAAGCTGGGTCGTCCTCCTGCGGTAGAAAGAACATGGAAGATCGACGTGTGTTAGAAAGCTTTTTCATAACTTTCTACCTCAACAGCTTTTATTACCTCTCTGCATTTATCTGTGAACCACAGCACTAAACAATACGCTATATAATCCTCACAAATTCAATGAGAATCAATTTGGTGAACACCTGTTGAGTATTTCAACTTCGTGATGATGTATCACGTATAACAAGGATTGTGAAGCAGTTCTCAAGTCATAATTATGTCTTAGACAGTTAATACTGTCAACTGAGTATGTAGACTGTTCCTGAGGCTGCAGGAGGGCGCCCCGAGGCTGCAGGAGGGCGCCCCGAGGCTGCAGGAGGGCGCCCCGAGGCTGCAGGAGGGCGCCCCGAGGCTGCAGGAGGGCGCCCCGAGGCTGCAGGAGGGCGCCCCGAGGCTGCAGGAGGGCGCCCCGAGGCTGCAGGAGAGCGCCCCGAGGCTGTAGGAGGGCGCCCCGAGGCCTAGCTACCCTACCTGGAAGAGGATGGAGGCGGCGGCGAAGGCAGCTGCTGTCTCTCCGGCCAGATCAGACCCTGAAGGAGAAGACCACGGAGAAGTTTAGTGCTTCGCGTCGCTCGGGGCTGCTAGCTGGGGCTTGTATGGTCAGTGTTTAATTATTATTAAGTAGTTGCAGTAACGGAAGGCCTGGTCGAGGACCGGGCCGCGGAAGACGCTAAGCCCCGAAATCATCTCAAGTTAACCTCAAGGTAACGGTAGTAAATGTGAAGGAGGATCGAGTCACCTTTATTGATATATACAAGAGTTGTTACATTCTTGTCCTTGAACACCTTGTGTGTTCACAAGGTGTTCTTGATCTTGATCACCTTGTGTGATCGGAGCCAAGAGGATGTAGACCATCCGCTTGGTAAGCGGATGGTCTACATCCGGCACTAGTGATATTTTTCTCAGTGGCAGAAAATAAAAATGGGAACCAGACCCCCTAATAGTAAAAATAGTAGTGGTAGTATTTGCAGTAGTAACAGTAGTAGCAATTTTAAGAAATGGTAGCAGTGATAATTATAATAGGAATATTAGTAGTAATATCAATAATAATACTAGAAAAATAGCATTAGGATTAGTTAATTATCAGGAGGAAGCACTAAGCCATTACGACTATATAACACTTGAAAGGAATGAGGATAGAGATTTGGGATAGGACGGAGGGAAGCAATGGTGCCCAACCACTTGGACGGTTAGGGAAGGAGGGAAGAGGAGAGGGGTGGGGGGAGGATGAACGCCGACCTGCAAGAAGGTAGACCGCTCCACCATCCAGTCCAAGTGGTTGAGCACCAACCACTTAAGAGGAGCAAGCAGTGGTAAAAGTGAAATCACTGACCTGGGGCTTGCTCGTCAATCTTGGCAGATGGTCGCTCCATGTACATGTCCTCAGGGCGGCCCCAGTACCCGTGGTCGATTCCCCCCTGCCCCACCTGGGGGAGTGATCAACACAAGTGATCAAACTCACACAATATCCGAACGCTGTCAGCTTATTTCACCACTTACAGTAAGGTGTCTTCTCTAGAAGACATCTTAATTATGAGCGTACGGACATGAGTGAATGTCTTAGCGAGGGGAGTCTTAACACTTTCCTGGATTTTCGACTTGGACTTACGGGCGGTTTCCCTAACCACTTGTCGAATCACGACGTAAATTTACGGACAGTGTTATATTGGGTATTTACTACTCGATCGACTTGGGGTTTGTATGAATATGTTTACCATTAAATTTTTGTTTTCTCTAATAGGCACTGTGCCTATTTGAGAAAACGGCAATGTATTGTAACTTAGAGGAGAGACTATTGAATTGGTGTCACGAGGGTAATCGCGCACTCCACACACTCTTGTGTTGGCCGCGATCATGATTCTACATTTATATGCATATGTCTGTGTAGAGAATTTTATTCCGAACACTATACAAACAAAAAAAACGGAGTGAATCAAGTATAAACTTGAAAAAAACATGAGCAAAGTAAAAACTTTTTACGCTCACGGGTACAAACACGCGTAAGATTCGCGTAAGATTTTATTCGCCGCAAATTTATTTGACGCTCTGTTGGCCAATTCTACCCATGTTCTTATAGAACTTTCTATTGCGAACACATTGCTATAAAAATGAAATACGTTGCTCGAGAAATAATGTCATGACAGTGAAATAAGTATAAACTTTCAAAGCGCTGCATCACACCAGTGTCGTCGCTGCTGAAATCACGGCTAACGATTCGCCCAGTTCCCACACTCGTGTGGAACATTATTAGACATTGATAGGCATATGTCTGGGTGGGAAATTTTATTGCGAGTTCAGTGATATCAAAATGAGCGCTGTAGGATGACTGTGAGGCTGGCAACAAACGAAAGAGTATGAACATTTACTTCCTGTTTGGGTGTCACGGCGAGTCATCTTCGTGTTTATTTACTTCGTGGTAAGATAGCAAATGCTTGGGTGACATTTTATGCATATGATCTTGTAGAGAATTTGATTGCCAACGCATTGATACCAAAATGAAAAACGTAGCTCGAGAATTGATGTTAGGAGCGTGAAAAGATGATAAACTTTTTTGTGTTCACGCTTGAGCGCCCAGAACGCCGCGCGCACAACCCACTTTTTTTTTCAGGGAGTGCAGCGTGCGCTGAAGTGTTAAGTTCTTTGAGTATATCAGCGGATAGATCACTAACACGCTGTGAGGTATGGTGTCTTAGGTGTCCTCCCGAGGACGTATGGGATGTCTTACCTGTCCCCAGAACTCCCAGTGGGCGGTGTAGGCCTCGATGAAGTAGTCCGTGGCCCATTTGACCGCCTCCTTACCATAGGCCGTTTGACCTGCAATGTGAGAAGACATTATATGAACAACCCAGCGGGTTTTCTTCCTATTGGGGAGTGTTGTACATGGCGGTGTGTCCACTCACAAGATGAGTGGCGCTGCCCAATACTGTCACTATGGCGGTGTGTCCACTCACAAGATGAGTGGCGCTGCCCAATAAACTCGCCCCTCGGGGCAAATTTTAAAATTTAAAATTACTTCCGCCGTCGCTGCCCCGCCAAGAACCTCAAGCTGTCCGTAGTAACACGGTTCCTGCTTGTGTTATATCACGTTTGAAACCCAAAAACCGGGATTCAAACAAAAAATTTGAAGTTTTGGAGACATTTGATGCAGTTTAACCTCAAATTTTTTGTTTGAAACCCAGTTTTTGGGTTTCAAACTCTATCACGAGCAGGATCCGTGTTACTAAGGACAACTTGAGGTCCTAAATATAGTTTAATGGAGGGGGGGGGGGGGTAGAAATAGCCTAAGCTACTTTATCCCTTTGAGATGTATTTTTTCTTGTCTCAATAAACATACTTAAACTTGATACAGTTTAAATACAGTCTGGTTCGCAACGGGGGACTCAATCGATGGTAATAAACGCTTGTGGGAGGGTTAATGATCTGTGAAAGTATTTGGCTTTAATCTTTTAACGGAAAACGGGCGACATATTTAGCAGAAGTTAGAAGAAAAAACAAAGGTTGTAGCGATGAGTGGGTCGAGGGACTATCTACAAGTCGGATTGTACTGTACATAGAAAATTTACAGAATAAAAAGTTGAAATTTCCGTGTTTGATCATTTTTTTGTTTACATTATAGAGTTTGTATTAGAGTTGGATTGCCATCACTCACCTGCAGCCTCGTATCCGTCAGGGAAGTCGAGGAGTCCCCAGGCGAGGACGGTGGCCGTGTAGGACATGGGGAAGCCGAACTTGACGTGGTCCCCGGCTGGTGGGGAGGAGAGAGAGAGAGAGAGACATAAGAACATAAGAACAAAGGAAGCTGCAGAAGGGCGTAACTATTGGCCCATACGAGGCAGCTCCTAACTCATAGGTGATGTGAGGTACGACTCCAGGCGTATGGTTGTGTGTGTGTGTGTGTATTCACCTAGTTGTGTTTGCGGGGGTTGAGCTTTGCCCTTTCGGCCCGCCTCTCAACTGTCAATCAACTGTTTACTAACTACTATTTTTTTTTTTTCACACCACACACACACACACACACACCAGGAAGCAGCCCGTGACAGCTGACTAACTCCCAGGTACCTATTTACTGCTAGGTAACAGGGGCATTCAGGGTGAAAGAAACTTTGCCCATTTGTTTCTGCCTCGTGCGGGAATCGAACCCGCGCCACAGAATTACGAGTCCTGTGCGCTATCCACCAGGCTACGAGGCCCTGTGTGTGTGTGTGTGTGTGTGTGTGTGTGTGTGTGGTTGTGGTTGTGTGTGGGGGTAGGTAAGAAGAGAGGGGGTTGTGTGTACACACTGTAATTTAACTAAAAGTCATATATTTTCTTAAGCAACGAGTCAATGACGTATTATATAAATCAATTAACATACAGAGCCTCCCTCCTGGGCAAATATTATCCCCCTTTACTACGTATCTCAAGATGTCTCTCAACACACACATTTTGTATCTTCCTTTTTCCCTCCTTCTAACTTCCTTTTAGCTTGCTCCCTGCCTCCTTATCTCTTTCGCTCTTCCTTTATCTTAGTATAATTTATACTTAACTCACTTGCATCACTATACTCCAGGAGCCTCCTTCACCCCTATTCTCCTTACCATCATAGTATCCTCCAGTAAGATCGTGACCCACATCTGACCCATCGTCTAAGGCGGAGTCCCACCTCCATGTGACCCTCTGGTTGTCGGGAAGGTGACCTGACCTCTGGGCTTCATAGAACAGGAAGGACATACACAGTGCCTGTAGGCAAGATGAGTGCCAGCATCAGAGGGGGAGGAGGGCTGGGGTTGGCACTGATGTGGACGGCATTTATACACCTTTCCTGGGAGGATATGCGAAGCAAGTTGCTATGATATTGTTTCTAATTTGATTGCAGATGGCATGAAAAAATGCGCAAGCGTTGCAATCTCATTTTGAGAGGTCATGTATGTAAGGTCGCGGAACTGGTGCACGGGAGCAAGCAAGGTGCTCACGCCAGACCTTTGAGGCAAGTTAGGAAACTGGCTGAATGCTCCATCACTCCCAAAGATATGTTTTGTCTTTCAAAAACCGAATTCAAAGCCACATATAAATTAGGCTCAACTCGGTTTCATCAATACACCTTTTACAGCATGATATAATGTTAGTAAATATTTACTAACATGCAGTGGGAGAGGAAATGGCGAGTATAATGAGTGGGAAGTACACGAGTATAATGATTGACAGGTAGATGACAATGAGGGATCGAGTTGAAAATGGTCCCCTGTCCACGACACGTCACAGTGACTGACCTGACTGTAGTCGTATGGCCTCATGCCAGTCTCCTCACAAGGATTAGTGTAAGGGTACAGCGTTGTCCACTTTGGTCCTCCATCTGGGGATTAATAAGACAGTTGGTGAGCGAGAGAGAGAGTGTGTGAGAGAGAACGAGAAAGAGAGACAGAGAGAGACAGAAAGTGACAGAGACAGAAAGAGGTAAGAGATAGATATAATAAAATACTGGCAAAAGTAAAACCAGTAGATAGAGTGAGGAAAATATAGGTAATACTAGACGAAAAAGGAGAATGTTATTTTTCACAAAAAACAACACAAAGCAATTCTTCTTTCCACCAGAACCCCCATTACCTCGAAGTACAAGATCCAGCACACCTCGACACACCTCGAAGTGCGCCACCATCACCACCACCACCTACCACAGACGTCGACGCCGTTCAAGGTGGCTCCGATGATCTCGGGGTGGACGTCGCCTGAGAAATGCACCTGGAAGGAGAAGTCCACCACTCCGCCTGTCCCCACGAACAAGTTATCGTCGGTGATTTTGATGTGAGTGTCATCTATCTTCTCATAGGTGCCCTGCCACACCTGCATCAGACGATGGCTCCATAAGTGGCTGATCCCATCTAACCCACATAGACAAGAGACATCTAATCCCTTATTTCCGATATATCTGACTTGCAGTCGTCTTAATATCGAGTGAAGCACCATTATCAATGCACCTGTTTGTGATATATCGATATAATGGACTAGCTTACCCGGACCCAAGAGCCACCACTTACATCGAGCGAGTCAACAGGTCGGTCAAAAGTCAAGATGATTTCGTAGCCGAAGAAGGGCTGGAGGGTTGAGGCCGTGAACTCGGCATCGTAGTTACCGCTCCATTCGTTCTTCAGGAGGATGCAGGGGCAGCGGTCCTCTTCAGCGCCTGCGGCTGCGGGGAAAAATACCACCGCCAGGGTAAATAATATCATACCGTCAGTTCTCTGTCTCTATGAATTACAGACTCTTTGATTCCTCTTAGTACACATGGACTCACATTTTCCCTAGATTTGCAGGCACAAAGACTAGCACCCTCCTAGCCTCACAGAATCCTAGACTCACGGACTTAGAGATACAGAATCCTAGACTCACGTTCTTAGAGACACAGAATCCTAGACTCACGTTCTTAGAGACACAGAATCCTAGACTCACGTTCTTAGAAACACAGAATCCTAGACTCACGTTCTTAGAGACACAGAATCCTAGACTCACGTTCTTAGAGACACAGAATCCTAGACTTATGGACATAAAGACTCAAACTCCTAAACTCATAATAGACACAACGACATAGATACAATTCTCCGTGTCAATTAGATAGGTCATAGATACAATTACAGTCTCCGTGGTGTAGTGGTAAGACACTCGCCTGGCGTTCCGCGAGCGCTATGTCATGGGTTCGTATCCTTGCCGGGGAGGATTTACTGGGCGCAATTCCTTAACTGTAGCCTCTGTTTAATGCAACAGTAAAATGTGTACTTGGATGAAAAAACGATTCTTCGCGGCAGGGGATCGTATTCCAGGGACCTGCCCGAAACGCTACGCGTACTAGTGGCTGTACATGAATGTAACAACTCTTGTATATATCTCAAAAAAAAAAAAAAAAAATTGCTAAAAAAGGTTAATTCGTACTTCTCCACACTCGAACAATGTATTTTTGTTATAATAACAGAATTAGATTTCACAATAACATTTCTTTTCATGCATAAAAAATACATAGTTCACGCTTTTAGAATCAGTTGGCCTACTTGGGGACAGGGCCGCGGGAACGTTGAGCCATGAAATCATCGCACGATAGTTGTTTTTTGTTAATACTAAGACATGTAATTTCATTCACATTTATCTGTGAAACTCCGACAAGGAAACTATTCTTCTATATTGCGTCAACGTGCATCTTGCGTCTTGCGTCTTTTTTTATTTAAAGTTGGCAAGAAATTTAGACACACACACACACACACACACACACACACACACACACACACACACACATACATACACACACACACACACACACACACACACACACACACACACACACACACACACACACACATGTATAATAATAGCATATGTATATTTTCTATCCCATTCTACAGGAGAAAACTTACGTCATACATAATTCACTCTCAATATTAGGACAGAATCCCAAACATCTGTCCGAGTATATATAGTGTCCGTGAGGGTATAGCCTGGTCTTGCCTGGTGCAGTACCTGTGTGGAGGAGGGCGGCGACCCCCAGCAGGAAGGTCCTGGTGAGCACTCCGGTCATGACTGCGGCAGGAGACACTGTGGCGAGGGAGAACGGACGCCTTCCACATGATATACCCGACCCCCACCTTCCTCTCCACTCCACTGATATACCCAACCCACCAGTAATATACCCGGCATAGCTTCCACGACCCCACCACTAATATACCCGACGTAGCTTCTACGACCCTATACCCGACGTAGCTTCCACGACCCTACATCCGACGTAGCTTCCACGACCCTATACCCGACGTAGCTTCCACGACCCCACTAATATACCCGACGTAGCTTCCACGATCCCTCTCCCTCCCTAATTATCACGGCCCGATGAAAAGTCCCACTGCAGGCCAATGTCCAGCACAAAGACAGTTGCAAATATACAGACCAGACGGGAGACACAAACGTCCAGCTGTGATACCCTTGCAAGCCTGCAGGTATTGCAAGGTAGTGTAGTCCCCTCTGCACCTATTGATCCTCATTTAAAGAAGGGCCTCGCACATCCTTGCAATTTCACGTCAAGAGGCTTACAGACGCTTGGCTATTGGTGTAATTTCGTTGCGTTGAATTTCCTGAAGGACCTGGATGTGAAGCTCATTGGGAAACACATTTGCAACTCCCCTTTTTTGGCTTGGCAACTCATTGTTGCAAATCAAGAGTGAAAATGTGTGATGCATCCTGCGCATGCAAGCATTCATACCTCCGTTATTTTATCTTGAGGTAATATTAGAAATAAAGGGCATGGAAGCATAATATTAGGAATAAAGGGCAAGGAGGCATAATTCATTAGACCAGAGAGATATTTGAAGTCTCTGAAAATAGGGATTAAAAATGACTCGTTTAATTGATAACATTTTATAATATGTTGATATAATTCACTAAAATGTTCATTAAAAAACAACAACTTATGATTCATTTACAAATCGTAAAATATAAGAAGTTTAAACTTGTTCAAACAATTAGTTATTAAACTGAGCAATACAGTTTTCAGAGGACAAAAGCCAGTTTTTATTGAAAAATAGAAAGACTATCTAAGACCATATAAAATATATATTACGATCCGGAATGCTCAACTCACAATGGGTCAATGAAGGGCTCCTGAGTCCTCTGTTGAATACAAATTAATGGTAAACACCAATTCAGTTTCATGAGAGGTGGGGGGGGGGAGCGCTCATGAAATTGTGCGTGTGCGTGTGCGTGTGCGTGTGCGTGTGCGTGATCATTCTGATGTGCATCTTCGGTCTGTAAGGAGGAAAACTTTTGATATTTTTTCCCTCAAGTATTTTCCAACATCTTTCAGAGTAATTACAATGAGAACTCTATTCATATTAATTAAAACAGAATATATTAAAATCGAGGAAATGGTAACTATTTCTGCTCAATTCCTTCTACGAAGAAATGCTATTTTATGAATAATATTTTCCATTTTCGTTTCCACAATGGAACCCTTTTTTTTTTTTCAATTTGCCTCATTTCTGGCCTTTTGACGAACGTCATCTTTCTCTGTTTTATCTAGACTGACATGTTTAAATCATTCAAAAGTGTGTACCGTGATATATGGCGATATATGATATATAACCTTTTAAAATGTACTTTTTAATTATATCCAGTAACTAAAAATAACAAATGGCATATTTATCTTGAAATCATTGACATCCACCTGAGAGAACACCTCAGCTGCTGAGGCGAGCGTGTGTGTGTGTGTGTGTGCACCGAGAGGCGTACACACACACACACACACACACATAGGAAGCAGCCCGTAGCAGCTGTCTAACTCCCAGGTACCTATTCACTGCTAGGTAACAGGGGCATCACGATGAGGGAAACTCTGCCCATTTATTTTTTCCGACGGTGCCGGGGGATCGAACCCCGGTCCCTAGGTCCACGAGTCTAGAGCGCTATCCACTCAGCCACCACCCACCACGTGTGTGTGTGTGTGTGTGCAACAAGGACTTTCTCTTTATTAGTACCCATGTAAAAGTTTGCAAATAGGTCGCCAAGGGGCTATCATAATACCATAACGGTGGAAGAGGCTATTATAATACCATAATACGTGTGGGTGCGCGCCAGCTGCTGGGCGTGAGTGCCAGCTGAGTGCCTTCCCACTGGAGAGTGTCAAGTACCCACCACCAGCTCTGAGACTTGCACCTAACGTTCCCATGGAACGGGTAAACAACATGACCTTCACTGACAGCAATGCACCTGCTTCTCCCACTGACGTTCCTTGTTACCTTTGTGGCCTCGAGCACCTGCTCTTGGGCGCCTTATGCACCAAGATACGTCGTACGCTGCTGGAGCAATGCGGAATAAAATACTGTTGAGTGCCACTTTAAAAATATGAAGATCAGGAATGACTAGTGAGGACCTTTGTGTGGTATTTGTACATCAGGAAAGAGTGGGGTTCTCTCGTTGACATAAAGATGGTTGGGGTATCTCACAGGGTCGGGTGATGGGTCGTGGAAGTGGTGGGTCGCACCATGGGTAGTGGAAGGTGCGTCGGGTATGTCAGTGGTGGGTCGTGGAAGACCCGTTGGGTATGTCAGTGGTGGGTCGTGGAAAGACCCGTTGGGTATGTCAGTGGTGGGTCGTGGAAGACCCGTTGGGTATGTCAGTGGTGGGTCGTGGAAGACCCGTTGGGTATGTCAGTGGTGGGTCGTGGAAAACCCGTTGGGTATGTCAGTGGTGGGTCGTGGAAGACCCGTTGGGTATATCAGTGGAGGGTCGTGGAAGACCCGTCGAGTATAGCAGTGGTGGGTCGTGGAAGCTACGTCGAGTATAGCAGTGGTGGGTCGTGGAAGGTGGGTCGGGCATATCAGCGGAGGGCCGTGGAAGGTGGGGGGTCGGGTATATCAGTGGTGGGTCGGGCATATCAGTGGAGTGTCGTGGAAGGTGGGGGGTCGGGTATATCAGTGGAAGGCGTCCGTTCTCCCTCGCCACAGTGTCTCCTGCCGCAGCCATGACCGGAGCGCTCACCAGGACCTTCCTGCTGGGGGTCGCCGCCCTCCTCCACACAGGTACTGCACCAAGGCAGGACCGTCACACTACTGACTTTGGAACTCTGAATCCAACCAACATATTTTTCTCACTATAAATTTCCTTCCCTTCGTCTCTAGCGATATATTTCGTTCTCTGTTCACTTCATGTTCATCTCTCTCTTTCATCAACACTTCATCAGGGAGATTTTTGACTATAGACATGACATTATTGTCGTATCACCGGTCTACATCCCGAGGGACCCGGGTTCAATCCTCTGGCGGGGCAGAAACGGTTATGCACGTAAGCTGACGCCTCTGTTTACCTAGCAGCAAAATAGGTACTCGGGAGTTAGGCAACTGTTGTGGGATACATCCTGGGAGGAAGGTCAGTCGTAGGATAACGGGAATTACAACTATGGCAGCTATGCAGACTGTTGCTGGCAGATGGTGATAATCCTAATTTAGGATTCTTACAAATTAACAAATTAAACTTATTTGAAAGTTAACACATCTAATCAATTAGCATACCTGGCCAGATTAGCAAAAATCACATCCGACAGGACCCCCTCACACCTGGACCAAATATACACTTGATATAACACTGTCCAGCTTAGCGCAGCCGAGCGGTTAACGCGTCTAAATCTGTGAGTGTTTTCTGTAGGTGTGGTGGGTCAGGCGAGCGAGATGTGTCCCTGCTTCTCCATCAGGAGTGAGTGGGATGGGAACTACGACGCCGACTTCTCCGTCAAGGCCACCACCAGGTTCACGGGCCTCATCGTCCATCTCACCTTCGACAACCCCGTCGATTCTCTCAACGTGAGTGATCGACTGTCCAGGTTCAGTTTAGAACTGTGTAAAAACCGAACCCCTCAATACAGTTTTGATGAGTTAGGGATGAAAAAAATATAAAAAACCCGCCCACTGAATGTCAAAGGAAAATCTAGTATTCTAATTATTATCAAAGTAATTTAAAATTGTCTTGATCCCGTGATTGATTAATTATTTTGCATACGTATACTGTAGTGAATATTTGGTTGCATATCATGTTGCATGATTTTTGTTTGTAGTTCATAGAAGTAATGCAAAATAATTATGTGATTTGCTGTTATGTGTCAACAATGCAAGCAATGATATACAGTATATCTCTTTATCAACACATACAAAACCTGTGTCTCTCCCTCCCAACACGTACCAAACCTGTATATCTCCCTCCCAACACGTAGCAAACCTGTGTCTCTCCCTCCCAACACGTACCAAACCTGTATCTCTCCCTCCCAACACGTACCAAACCTGTGTCTCTCCCTCCCAACACGTACCAAACCTGTATCTCTCCCTCCCAACACGTACCAAGCCTGTGTCTCTCCCTCCCAACACGTACCAAACCTATGTCTCTCCCTCCCAACACGTACCAAACCCGTGTCTGTCTCTCCAGTACTGGCAGGGGACGGTGGAGAAGGTGGACAGTACCCACTTCACGCTCACCAACCAGATTTTCTCCGCCGTGCCAAACGACGACGTCACGTTTGGCATCGAAGTCCACTTCACGGGCACCAAACCCATCATCACCGGCGTCATTATGAACGGAGATGATGTCTGTGGTGAGTGAGGGAGACGAGTTTGTCTGTGGTGAGTGAGGGAGAAACGTTGATGTTACGGACTATAGTTATCCAGTCAACTGAAATAGTAAACGATAGTTTTAGTGTATGTACTCAGTTCCCGTGTTTCCGGGTAGATGGCGTCGGTGACTGGACGACGCCGCACGCCCTAGACAACCCTTGCGACGCCACGGGCATGACCCCATACGACTACAGCCAGGTGAGAGTGATTGTACATTATAAATACGATGATTCCTAGTACTCACTTGGGCTGGACGGTAGAGCAACGGTCTCGCGTCATGCAGGTCGGCGTTCAATCCCCAGACCGTCCAAGTGGTTGGGGGACTCCATTCCTTCCCCCTCCCCCTCTTTCGTTCCATCCCAAATCCTGCCCCCTTCCCAGTGCTATAACAGTCACAATGGCTTGGCACTTTCCCTCTGGTAATTCCATCCATCCTTCCTTCACCTATACACATGAGGTCTGGGTGTATACGATTTGTTTAAAAAGTGATCGAGTAGGGGTTCAATATTTTACGGGCTCACCATAGCCGGTGCTACATGGACACTTCGTTCTGAGTAGCTAAATCTAAAACAAACAACAACGGGGTTCAATTGTTTACCTGTTCAGACGCAGAACAAGTGAATATGATTTGTTAAACAGTTCAAATGACTGCAAGTTGAACGTTTTTTAAACGTTTTTTGAACGTTTTTAAAAACGATTTTTTGGACGTTTTTTAAAACGTTAATTTTCCTCACAATTTTTAAAGTTGTTTACTTTTACAAATGTGCCCAGAAGATAGTTCGGAAATTTCTTTTATAAATTGATAACAGCTGAACATAAACTGTGAACACTTGAACTCTGATAATACTACAACTTCATTCACCAACTGGTTCCTTTGCTAGTCAATGTTAAATGAAGCGAAACGTGTGCAAATTGGTGTTCCTGAGCCGAGTTGTTGTTGTTGTTTTAGATTCAGCTACTAGGAACAAAAGTTCTAAGTAGCACGGGCTATGGTGAGCCCGAAGTGGACTTACCTGGTACAGGAGCGGGGCTGTAACTGTTGCTTCTGTGCTGAGCCGAGTAATTCCTAAATGTTTTGGATTCTATTAATTTTTTGGGGGGTTTCTCATTTTTATATTTGCCTGTTGGTGCAGGTACTGTGCATGTCATACGTTTTCTACTGAGGCTCAGCGCTCGGGTAAGCTGCCCGCTGATCAGAGAGTTACCTGGAGGGGAGACTCTGCCCTCGACGACGGCTCTGATGTGGGCCACGACCTCAGTGGCGGATACTATGATGGTGAGAGAGAGAGAGAGAGAGAGAGAGAGAGAGACAATGTTACCATAAACACAGCTGGTGAACAATCTTGACATTCAGAGCACTGTGAAGTGGATGTTAATATAAATGTTTGGGGGTGGATATAAATAGGAGCTGCCTCGTATGGGTCAATAGGCCTTCTGCAGTCATACCTTCATTCTTATGTTCTAAGTGATCACACTTACGACTAACACCACACACTCACGTCTCTCTCCTCCCCACCAGCCGGGGACCACGTCAAGTTCGGCTTCCCCATGGCCTACACCGCCACCGTCCTCGCCTGGGGACTCCTCGACTTCGAAAAAGGACATGAGCTCGCAGGTAAACAAAAAAAGAAACCCTTCATAAGGTTGGGGACGTCAGACTAAGATGTGTCGCTCCTACAATACAATAATACAACAGCTCCATACATCACACCAAAGGAAAAATAAAATAGTCCATTCTTCATCTTGTCCCACAGACCAAGTGGAGTACGGTCGAGCGGCTGTCAAATGGGCCGCGGACTACTTCATCAAAGCCCACACCGCCCATTATGAGTTCTATGGACAGGTGAGGAGGAAGCCACCCAAGATGTTGTTGTTTAAGATTCAGCTACTCGGAACAAAAAGTTCCAAGTAACACGGGCTATGGCGAGCCCGTAGTGAACTTACCTGACACAGGAGCAGGGACTGTAGCTTGCCACCCAAGAGGTGGCACGGACGTGAATACCCCAGTAACCCAAGGAAGCCCCCACTCCCCCAGACACCAGCCACTAACACCATACCCTGCGGGCAGACACTAATTTGCAAGTAGTTTAGATTGATTGATTGATGAAGATTAAGCTACCCCAAGAGGTGGCACAGGCATGAATAGCCCGTAAGTGGTAGATTTTTTGGAGTGAATGTGAGAAGATTATTCGATTGAGTAGTTTATTCGATTGAGTCATTCATTATACATCCCCTTAGGGGGTATAATGAACGAGCACATGAACGCTACAGTATAATGATCGGTAGTACAAAGAAGGTTACAGACGGTCATAGTAGGTTCAAGAACTGAACTCCATAATTCGTTTGGCTAAGCACCTTGCGAAGCATTTAACGAGTTGTGACTCGAATATAGGAAGAGAGCGAACAGAAAAAAAAGAACTTGTCTTGTTCGGGAAAAGTTCGAACGTCATTAGTTTTGAGTCGTGTGTAAAGTGTTTGTAAAACATAAACTCCGCCTGTCCTCATCAACAAAGATTAAATGCTCGTTAATTCAGCTTCAAAACCCCTATTTCTTAAAATGAAAACTGATTTACACACGACTCACACCTTATGACGTTCGAACATTTCTCGAATAGTGCTTCGCTGAGAACCTCTGTTCGAATCGCAACACTGTAAAGGCTTCACCCACGTACTTCAAATTCAAATGATCGCCAACTAGAAGCTAAACACCTAATCTAACATGTGCCTAAATATATATAGAACTTAAATATATAATAACATTAACATATCAATGAGAACGAACCTATTTTTAATACACAATGCATTCAAATTGTTGAATGAGTCTTAAAGGGTCGACCGCTGCTTCAACGAGCCTAACCTAAGATGCATAAACATAAATAGGATGAGGGTGAGGAAAAGGGAAGGACGAGGGGGTTGAAGGCTGGATTAAGTAGCATTTGGTACACAAGAGTACACACACACACGCTGAGCAGAGTACACACACACACACACACACACCCATACGTGTGTGTGTGTGTGTGTGTGTATGAACATTGTATGGTACTGTGTACATAACGCTGACCCGGTGTTCCCTGGGCACAGGTGGGAGAAGGGAACTTGGACCACGGCTACTGGGGCCGACCTGAGGAAATGACCATGGACAGACCGTCTTACAAGATTGACAGCGGCGCCCCAGGTAAGTGACTCGTACAGGTGTGGGAGACAGTTGAACCTGTGTGTGAAGGCTATTAACTCTTCTTGAAACCATACACACACATACTTGTGTAAATGTTAGACACATCTGTGCTGGTGTTACACACTTTTGGTAACACCAGAAACATGTGTGTGAAAATACCAGAAACGCCAGACACATGTGTTGTACCAGAAAACACATACACTGTCCTTAACACCTTCGTTAGTGGTTGCCTTGTGGGCTTGAGGGTGGAGCATTGGATCGGATTTCTTATGTCTATACCTCCACCAGGGTCGGACTTGGCTGCTGAGACCGCCGCCGCCCTGGCCGCAGCCTCCATCATCTTCAAGGTAAGTACAGAACGGTCTCTCTCTCTCTCTCTCTCTCTCTCTCTCTCTCTCTCTCTCTCTCTCTCTCTCTCTCTCTCTCTCTCTCTCTCTCTCTCTCTCTCTCTTTTCCATGGAATATATACCCAACTTTTCAGCTTTCGTCATTAATGAAACAAACTCTCCACCAGTTATATATGTCTCATTGCCAAAAGTGTTGATAACTTGGAAGGACGGCTCCAAGCTCTTGGAATATTGATGGCTCTCCTAAGCTAATGAGTTAAGATTCCAGCATCTAACTGTGAGAATCTTTTTCCCCCCTAAAGCTATTTAAAGTTAGGCAATTAGTTAAGTACAGTGGAGACAAGGGCCTACCCTGTTGCTGTTGACCTTCGCCCCCTCATTCCCTTCTCCGATCTGCCTTCCTTCCTCTTCCTCTCCCTTCCCCTACTGCATCTTCATCGCCTCCCTCCCCCATCAGGACGTGGACAGCGCCTACGCCAGCAAGGTGCTCTCCGTGGCCGAGGAGCTGTACGCCTTCGCTGATGAGGACCGGGAAGTCTACAGCAACTCCATCACGGATGCTGCCGCGTTTTACAGGTACTGTGGTGGTGCCTGGTGATGTTGTCTTGTCTGTGGGCGCCATATTGGCTTTGGCCGCCTTGTCTGTGGCCGCAAAGCTGGCTGTGGCCGCCATGTTGGCTGTCTTGTCTGGGCGCCATGTTGGCTGTCTTGTCTGTGGCCGCCATGCTGGCTGTGGCCGCCATGTTGGCTGTCTTGTCTGTGGCCGCCATGTTGGCTCTCAATCTAGGAACGGAAAGAACAGTTCGTTTGTTTGTCTCTTCATTACCTGTTAAAATTATATTTACGTAGATTGCTTTCTGCCTTCTTCAATTCAGCTATGATATTATTTATTTTAATTTGACTTTCTAACGTTTCTTCATTATATTTTTCGTTCATCTCTTTTTCTCTTTCCCTCCTTTCCCTCCCCAGTTCATTAATTGGGAGAGAGGGAGGAAATTGTATACCTAGGCTGGGATGATGATATCATTCGTGAATACCATGTGGTCGTAGCTTAGAAAAGGCTCATCGGCGCTTGTAAATAGTAAAAAAAAAATTTAGTTTTAGGGCACTGACAAACAGGTGGAAAAATGGTCGGTAAACAATTGTTAACAGAACACCTAAGCATTAATAACAGAAAACGTGGCTGCGCAGCCGACCTCGTTCATCGTAGACTAAAATAAAGGCAAAATAATTTTTGTTTACAGAATACGTGTCAGTACGAAGAGTAAAGAAACTGACTGTTCTTGTTAAACGTAACTGTGAGGAAGTTTGCTGACAGTAACGAAGCAAATCAAAATGAACTTCATAGCGGTTAATAATATTGTTATTAAATTATTATTTTTTATATCATAATATTAATCGTTTTGTCGGAGACAGAATCAGCTTGTATCGAGGTCACCCCCAGTCGAACTACTGACCCTCCCCAGGATGCAACCCTGCTACAGTTGCCTATAACTCCCGGGTATCTATTTACTGCTAGGTGAACAGAGGCAGTAGGTGAAAGGAAACGTGCCCAACCCCTTGCTGCCCCTGGGAATCGATCCCGGGATCCCCCGATTGTGAGCCTTTCTTGAGGTTATCTTGAGATGATTTCGGGGCTTTTTAGTGTCCCCGCGGCCCGGTCCTCGACCAGGCCTCCACCCCCAGTAAGCAGCCCGTGACAGCTGACTAACACCCAGGTACCTATTTTACTGCTAGGTAACAGGGGCATAGGGTGAAAGAAACTCTGCCCATTGTTTCTCGCCGGCGCCTGGGATCGAACCCAGGATCACAGGATCACAAGTCCAGTGTGCTCGGCCGACCGGCTCCCATGAAGCTAACTTGTGTTATGGCACTGGGATGAATAACTTTATCACCCTCGCCCTAACTGTACCACCTTCACCGTAACTATCACCTTGGCCGGCACCCACAGGTCGTGGAGCGGCTACGGTGACGAGCTGTGCTGGGGAGCTCTGTGGCTCTACAGAGCTACGGGAGACGACACCTACCTGACGAAGGCCAGAGCGGCCTGGGAGGAGTTCGACCTTGGGACGGACGCCGTTCAGTTCTCCTGGGACGACAAGAAGGCTGGAGTCTATGTAAGTTGTTTTCCTTCAAGAAAATAGATTTTTTCTTTTTAATAACATGTAGCTATCCACCAAGATTCTCAGTTACATTGCTCGACCTTTCTCAACTTTGTCTCTTAAGTACAGCTTGCTTCTTTTTCATACTCGGGATCCACGGGTTCGATTCCCGGGAGGGACAGCACTGATTAGGCACGTTTCTTTTCACCTCATGCCTCTGTTCACCTAGCAGTAAATAGATACCCGGGAGTTTGACAACTGTTGCGGGGGTATGCATGTGTAATATATATGCCTCCTCACAGCTGTACACCTGTTCATTCTATTCACATCTATAGTGATTAGTAGAACTCCCAGAGAAAACCGGTTTGAAGCAAATATCAGGGAAAAGCGCTAAACCATTAAGACTATATAGCACTGGGAAGGAGTCAGGATTAAGATTTGGGATTGGACGGGAAGGAGGAGGAACCGAACCGAATCGAGCACTTAACCCCACGAAACTCTACTCCTTCGTCAGGCACTCTACTCCCAGATCGACCCGGCCACGGCTGAGTACAAGACGGCCCTGGAGACCTTCCTCAGCTACGTCATGAATGACGCACCCACCACCCCACAGGGCATGGTGTTCCTTGACACCTGGGGTGCCAACCGCCACGCTGCCAACGTCGCCTTTATTGCTCTCTATGTGAGTATGTGAGTCAGCCTCAGCTCTATATGTGAGTACGTGAATCAGGCTCAGCTCTATGTGAATACACGAGGAAACCTCAGCTCTGTGTAAGCCTATGAGTGAGCTTCAGCTGTATGTGAGTACATATATATTTATATATACATATATATTTATATATGTACCTTATATATGTATAGGGTACATATATATATATATATATATATGTACCCTATATGTACAGCAAGGAACCTCAACTCTCTATGATTAATCACAGGCATTTGAACATAGGAGAGTTAGGTTAACACAGGTTCGGTTGTATTTTTCACACCTTCAAAAGACAGCATAAAACAGGTAAGCCAGATTGAAATCCGTTTGACTCACCCCGTCTCGTTCACCCCCGCAGGCAGCGCAGTACGTCGACCAGGCCAACAGCGCCCAATACCGCCAGTTTGCGCAGAAGCAGATCGACCTGCTTCTGGGAGACGCCGGCCATTCCTTCGTCGTCGGCTACGGTGTAGACTCGCCCCAGAGGCCACACCATCGCTCCAGGTACGTGTACCCACACACAAAACCCATACAGGGTTGTGCACATATTGACCTGTTGTTTACTAATAATATTTCCCAAATTTCAAGTATTATTGATGTGTTCCTCCTGACGTAGCTCCTGCCCGTGGCCCCCAGCCTCCTGCACCGACGGCTGGGCCCAGCAACAGCCGGGACCCAACCCCCACGTCCTCTACGGCGCCCTCGTCGGCGGCCCGGCTGAGGTCAGTGTCTTGCCTAGAAATATTATTTTTATCTCGACTTGGCATAGTTTAGGAGTTCCTGAGAGCCAGTTTTGTTCACGAAAACCTTGAATTATTTCATTCTTCTCGCTGCTGTGTCTCGAAAACATAGCTGTGGAGCACTGCATTCTCTATCACACTATAGTCATTCAACCCGTTCTCGCACTTGCTTCTAGTCAATACTGGCTTATTAATATGTGCATATGTGACATACTAATTTATTGTGAATATTTTAGTTTACCTTGAAAAGCTGAATAGAAAACACCGACCTAACCTAACCTTCTTAGTATGTTAAGATAAGGATCTTATTGGGTCATTAGTGCTACTGTGTACAGTCCTTCCCTTCTTGTCGTACAGGACGGCACCTACTCGGACGACCGCAACGACTACGTCCACAACGAGGTCGCGTGCGACTACAACGCCGCCTTCACAGGAGCGCTGGCGGCCCTGGTCGAGCTCAGCTAGACCAGGTGCTGAAGGACAGGCGACCTACCCAGCGGCATACATACAAGAACATACAAAGTCATACGTGCACAAGAACACATACCCATGACGAACTAGAGGGAGGAAGCACTGAAGACCATCTCTCTCTCTCTCTCTCTCTCTCTCTCTCTCTCTCTCTTCTTCTTCTTCTTCTTCCTAGCTTTGTGTATCGTCACGATAAAACACAAGTGGACCAGGATTTAAGGCCCTTGTTAAGTGCTCAATTCTGAGGATTATTCTGCGCCATAGAACCTCTAGCTAAGAGGTGGGAATCAAGAGCTGAAGCTCATTCCCTGCAAATATGTAATCTGGCGTGCCTGCACACACACATTCCTGAGGGAGCTGTATTACCCAACAAAGGGGGAAGGGGGCGGGGCTCCACCTGCGTTCTAAATATATTATGTAATAAGAAATGGGACTTTGCTTCCACTAATCCTTTAGAAGTGAAAAAATACATACACCTCTTTGTCTTTATGTAGAGGTTTAAGTACAGTATATAAAATTGGGCCTAAGATGGTGAATATATTCGGCCTAAGCATTGCTTATTTAGGCCTAGGACTCGTTAGGTTGTATAGAAACTTCCACTTTTTAGCGTGCCATTTGGAATACAAATATAAAATATATTAACTTTCTATTGGCTACAACAGTCTATTTTTGTACGTTCGACCAATAGTTGCTAGAGGTACTATCAGGTTTGGAGGAGGAGGATGGGCTGCTGCAAGCAGGTTAGGGTTGGAAGGGATAGTCATCTATCGAGGAGATAAATTGCATCGTGAGCAATTTGATGGTCAAGAGTGAAATGGGCACTGAGATGACTGAAGAGTTTTTGTCGTCACAAGAACCCCTCAAAAATATATTTCCTTAAACGCAAAGTAATTTCACTGCTCCTTAATATTATATTTTATGAAAACAAAGAGAATCTAAGTCGGGGGGGGAGGGGGAGAGTGGGGGGGGGGTGAAAGGATGTGGGGGAGGGGGTGGAGGGGGGAAGGAGGGGCAGAATTTAACATAAACTCCACTAACTGAAGACGTCACAAGTTCGGTAGCCAGACCATTTTTGCATAACAGCGGTTGTATTTATAAATACTGTATCCTACAGTATTTCATTATCACGTTAAGTAATAATTTCAAATGGTTGAAATGTTCATTTTTTGGGTAGATTAGGGTTGAAACAGAATATCATAAGCAGGGCTGGAGTGAATTTATCTCATTTCTTCCTGTGATTGGCTGTTGCGGTGAATGTCAACAAAGATTTTCTACCAATGAACTGCAAGCGCGGGAATGCTGCCATTAGCCCAACACCCTCCCTTATGGACTGCTGTTGGCCTGTTGATAGTGCAAAGTTATGTCAATAGATGGCGTGTGCTGTATCTTGCAGGTTGGCCTGTTGATAGTTGAATTTTATGCTGATAGATGGCGTATGCTGAATATTATGGCTGCTATTGGCCTGACCTGTTGTTAGCGTGTTTTTCTACCGATAGATGGAATCAGTTGTATTATTCAGTGTTTTCTCAAATATAAAGGAATATTACCATGTATTAGAATTTGATGTATAGTTATGTTGATCACAATCGACTTGAGAATGGTCCAGGACGGACCGAAACGTCGTCGCCCTTTCACCTTCTAGTGTGTGGTCTGGTCAACAGTTATGTTTAGCTTAGGTTATGTTAGGTGTTTAGGTTCAGTTGTCAATTATTTGTAGTACGTGGGTGAAGCAGTTATAGAATTGTTTTTCGAACTAAGGACGTGAGCGCAGCACTTGTTCCGGAAGTGTTCGAACGTCATCAGTTGTGAGTCGCATGGGAAGTGTTTTCCATTCACAAACAAGGGATTTAGCAGCAGGATTAACTAGGATTTGGCCTTTGTTGATGATGAGGACGGGCTGACCTTTGGTGGAGCATTTAGAGAAGTGAGCTTCAATCACCGAAAGTGAATAAAGCACTTTTTCGAAACAAAAGTTCGAACGTTTTCAGTGTAAGTCATGTGTAAAGTGTTATAAGGTTTTAAGTACGAGCTGTTCAATCGAAGCCCCCAAATATATACATGCCATATAGTAGCAGTCAGTGTTTATAAGTTAGACGTAACTTGCACCTAACTAACAAGTGAAAACGTTCAAATTATTTTCGAAAAGGGATTCACTCACTTCCTGTTCGAAGCTCAGGGTATACAATGCTTCACACAGCGAGGCACCACGACCGGTGAGATGGACGGCGGCGGGTAACGAGACCAGCAAACTGTCCAATCACCCGCGTTCAAACGAGCGAATGACCGGGGAAGCATCCTGCTCCACCATCCTCCCAAATCAACATAGTTGAAACAATTGCTCAGTGCCCGAGCATAGGCCTATCACCATCAGCCCAAACGGCCATCTTTCTCACAAGTAAGTGATGCACTTGATGCAGGCGAGGAGTCATAATCGACTTGAGAATGGTTCAGGACGGACCGAAACGTCGTCGTCCCTTCACTTCCTAGTGTGTGGTTTGGTCAATATTAACGTAGATGCCGTTGTAAGTGGCCAGACATACCCTCCTCCCGCTTGAGCGACGGCTGTGTTAGAGAACATTAACTAAGATCGGCGGAACTCTTGTGTTGGTGAGAACTAAATTACGCATTACATTTGAAAGAGACAATAAACTAACCCTGCGGTCGGCAATAGCCTCAACTAGCGTCAATCGGTGTACTAAAAACACAATTCGGCTCACTTGGTCGCGATAGGTCAGCTGGGAGAGGTGAGGCGAATGTTAGATACAAATAGAGTTAAAAAGTAACTTTGTGAGAACAGTGAACTAGCATGAAGAATAGTTCAAACGAGAGATTGACCGGGGGAGCATCCAACTCCACCATCCTCCCAAATCATCAGCAACATATTTGTTTCATAGTTGAAACAATTGCTCAGTGTCCGAGCATAGGCCTATCACCATCAGCCTAAACGGCCATCTTTGTCACAAGTAAGTGCCTTGCTGTGCTTGTACATGTATAATTCAATACTGCTTTCTTTCGACATAATTGCACTGAACGGAAACGCGAGATATCGATCTCTTTGTTTATCGAGCCGGTTACTTGACACTTTCAATAAGTCCCAACTACGTTTGGGTGCGCGTGACAGGATGAGGAACGGAACAGGTTTTCTTGTTATTGGGAGATCATGTTGGGAGATCAGCCCCCCTCCCTCCCCCACCTCCCGATCTCTCTCTGGGAGATCGCCTCGACCTATCACACCCTGGGAGATCGTCCCTCCCATCTCCCACCACACCCTGGGAGATCGCCCCCCCCCCTACCAGTCCCATGGCAGGGGTAACTAACATTGACTTCAATTTTTATTTCTTTATTTATTTAAGAGTTGCGATAAAAGAGAATAGAGTTTATTTAATGTAATAGAGTTGCATTGGATATTACCCTTGGGGAGGAGGGATACTGCCTCAGTTATTATTATTATTATTATTATTGTTATTATATAAGTTATCATGTCAAATGATTGTTATTTTTGTCGGTTTATAATATTCCTGTTCATTGATATATTTATTTGGCTTAAAAAATGTATTTTGAGGCTGGCACAATGATGGACCAGAATGGTGAATTTTCACTGTCTCAGTGTGTCCCCCTCTCCCCTGAGACATACACGTAGGGGACACTCTTCAGGCGTCACATACACGTAGGGGACACTCTCCAGGCGTCACATACACGTAGGGGACACTCTCCAGCCGTCACATACACGTAGGAGACACTCTCCAGGCGTCACATACACGTAGGGGACACTCTTCAGGCGTCACATATACGTAGGGGACACTCTCCAGGCGTCACATACACGTAGGGGACACTCTCCAGGCGTCACATACACGTAGGGGACACTCTCCAGGCGTCACATACACGTAGGGGACACTCTCCAGGCGTCACATACACGTAGGAACTCTGTAGTAAATATTGCACTACGGTACATTGATACAGTAAAGCGTAGGATATCGCAACTAAATATGTATTGGCTCATTAGTTTGAGGGGAAAAAATATCACTCTGAAATGAATTAGTTATCTATTTCCGTTTTCTTTTTCAATCATTGTGGTTTACAGAGAACGGAACAGTACGACGAGATTTCAGGGTATTCTATGTTATCCATTGTTTGAACCGAACTTTATCGTGAAGATTCTCTTTAATGTATTATTTAATATTATCGCAAAGATATGTGAGGATTTTGTGAGATATTTTGATTGTATAATTTGACTTGGAGAACGTGAGTTTGAGGTCTTCTGTTAGTAAAGTATCGGGTTTGCAAAATGCAATCAAGCTGATTGAAGAGGGGCATCGACCCGGACAAGCTGGATAGTGTAAAGGGTATCCCGGACAAGCTGGATAGAGGAGTCACCCCTGGAATAGTGGGGTGGGGACGTACCTTGAACAAGCCGCTGGCTTCCTATGCCTCTCTCCCTCTTACAAATGAAGGCCATCAGACCAAATCAGGTATCATCTGTATGTTGAGAACCTCGTTCGCTTTATATATTTATTTTTTCTTTGATCTCTGGTGTAGGCTTTACTTTAAGAGAGCAGGTCCCGAAGTTGCGCCTTGCTGAGGCATCTTAATCAGATTTAAATCAGATTACTAACACTTTCAACTTGTTCATCAGTCATTATCTTATCGTTTCTGGAGATTTGGCTGTGATTATCAAATATTTTTTTTTGCAGTGCCAAAATTAAGTATAATTTTTGTTTTTGTTTTTTTGTGATGGCAAATTTTTGTGGGTGTAGGCGTGGTGAACGATGGTATTAAGAGTATGCAGTAAGTGCGGTCCTATACTGTGTTTACTCGCAGCAGTAAAATTTGATCTAGTATCCTGATATCACTCACTGCGCCTGATATCCTAGTTATTTCTTGTGGTTTGTCAACGGGGTTGCTAATAAGTAACAGTGAACTCTGCTCACCCCCCCCCCCTCCCTTATCGCCTGTAATCATCGCCAGTTAACGGATGTTAAAACGACCTAAATATAACACCTCGACGACGATACAGCGGTCACTGACACCTGTAGCCTCGCTACTCGTCACTGCCTTCTCATTATGTGCACCTGCCTCTCATAGTACCAGAAATTTTTAGCCCGAATTTAGGACCACAAATTTTTGCTAACTTGTTGGTGTGGTAAATGTGGGTGATTTTAACCTTTTCACCGCTGCCCACTAATCGGTGTGCACGACTAGCTAATCAAATTCTGAAACTAGTTCACCGCGCATGAGTTTCCTGGCTTAGAGACTGTGCTTGCGGTCGATCTCGAACCCATTGTTGATATAACAATATACATTTGACTGTGTATTTAGCCCTTCAAGACGGTAACTTGCTTGGCTTAATGAATTTTAGGGTTCAGTTCCTGACCCAGTTATTAGTCTCTTATCCACTACCGCCCACAGGATGGGTATGGGGTCCACCACCGCTCACAGGATAGGTGTGGGGTCCACTACCGCCCACAGGATAGGTGTGGGGTCCACTACCGCCCACAGGATGGGTATGGGGTCCACTACCGCCCACAGGATGGGTATGGGGTCCACTACCGCCCACAGGATGGGCATGGGGTCCACTACCGCCCACAGGATGGGTATATGGGGTTCAACACTGTCCACAGGATGGGTATGGGGTTCAAGACTGCTTATAGGATGAGTATGCGGTCCACCACCGCCCACAGCATGGGTATGCGGTCCACCACCGCCCACAGCATGGGTATGCGGTCCACTATCGCCCACAGGACACTATCGCCCGAAACGCTACGCGTACTAGTGGCTGTACAAGAATGTAACAACTCTTGTATATATCTCAAAAAAATATTATTCTTAGGGCCGTCATCTTACTGTTCTCAGTTGCTTGAAGATATTCAAGCAATATTGAAGACGCAAGATCTGTGATATCTCTCCAAGACTGTAGACTCCGTCTCTGTATAGTTAAGGGTCCACCGGCAGACCAAGAGAGTGGTGCCTTCAAGATGTCTGGACACGCATGTGATGTATATTTTGTCTAAGGTTTTTGCTACCATGCAAGCATGGGGTAAGCTGCTCGCATTCCTCCATCTCCACTTTCTACCTCCCACACTCTCTCTGCATCCCACTTTGTCTCTACCTCATCTCTCTGCCTCTCACTTTGTCTCTACCTCATCTCTCTGCCTCTCAGTTTGTCTCTACCTCATCTCTCTGCCTCCCACTTTGTCTCTACCTCATCTCTCTGCCTTCCATTCTCCTCTGGCGTCCATTCTCTCTGGCGTCCATTCTCTCTGGCGTCCATTCTCTCTGGCGTCCATTCTCTCTGGCGTCCATTCTCTCTGGCGTCCATTCTCTCTGGCGTCCATTCTCTCTGGCGTCCATTCTCTCTGGCGTCCATTCTCCTCTGGCGTCCATTCTCTCTGGCGTCCATTCTCCTCTGGCGTCCATTCTCTCTGGCGTCCATTCTCTCTGGCGTCCATTCTCTCTGGCGTCCATTCTCTCTGGCGTCCATTCTCTCTGGCGTCCATTCTCCTCTGGCGTCCATTCTCTCTGGCGTCCATTCTCCTCTGGCGTCCATTCTCTCTGGCGTCCATTCTCTCTGGCGTCCATTCTCCTCTGGCGTCCATTCTCTCTGGCGTCCATTCTCCTCTGGCGTCCATTCTCTCTGGCGTCCATTCTCTCTGGCGTCCATTCTCTCTGGCGTCCATTCTCCTCTGGCGTCCATTCTCTCTGGCGTCCATTCTCCTCTGGCGTCCATTCTCTCTGGCGTCCATTCTCTCTGGCGTCCATTCTCCTCTGGCGTCCATTCTCTCTGGCGTCCATTCTCTCTGGCGTCCATTCCCCCTTGGCTTCCATTCTCCCTGGCGTCCATTCTCCCTCCCACTTTCCCCTACTCTACCTCCCTCTTTCTTTCATATTGTACCCCTCTACCATCCTCCTTCTTCGTATACAACACTCAGGCGGGACCAAAGAGCCAGAGCTCAACCCCCGCAAGCACAACTAGGGGAGCACAGGATATGAAAACAGAAAGAATTTGTAAGGAATACTTTATTCATAACTCACACACACGTAACACCTCCCCCACACATGCACATGCACGCCCGGCCCATTACACAGGATTATCAAGCACAATATACAATTCATTTCTAGGAACAATAACCCGGTGTTGCTCCTATTAATTATACAGTCAGAAACCTGGCACATGACCCGGATGTATATATATATATATATATATATATATATATATATATATATATATATATATATATATATATATATCAGTTGCTGATATCTTGATTAATATCTTCAGGTATCGGGGGGGATTTTTATCTTCAGGAATTTACCAAAACTATTATCGTGCTTGTTAACTGTGTTTGGGACTCTGTAATGCCCTCAATCCGGATGTGGTGGTGTTGATGTGGACAATTGGTATAGTTTGCCTAATGAGTGAATGTGTACCTCTTATTATTGTGAAGAAATGGGAATTGGAATGGGTTCAAATGAAATGGGAATGGGTTTTGCTTGTTCTTGGTTTCTATGCTAAAATGCATCATATTCGCGTAGATATATCGGGATATGCTTCCAAATAATTTTTTGTGCAAGAACGATATATATACAGATACTGTATCGCAAAGAAGCTGAATTTGTGGACTAAAATCATATATATACACACACACACACACCAGCATACAACATATATGATTCCGTATTTTAAGTACACTATACAAAGAGAGCACGTATAATCCTGTGAATTATATATATACATCTTTAATAACTCCGGGTTGTGTCGTTGTGATCCGTGCCGGCCAAGCTGGCAAGCTTCTTGACCACTGTGCTATGGTCGCAGTGTATATTACAACATATACACTATACATGTACACTATACATATACAAGAGACCTCGTTGCTGTATATACATACTTACATACAAGGAAAATAACACATTGTTAGCATATATATATATATATATATATATATATATATATATATATATATATACATGTACAAACTTAAGGATAGAATTCTTCAACATATATACAAATCACTTAATTCCGGTTCGTGTAAGTTACATGTGTTTGCGTGTAATCCACACCGATAATGCGCAAATAAATAAGTTTATTTTGATTTATAAACAAAAATACAAAAGACAAAAGGCTACGTTGGATTCAGTTATCCAGGGACCTCTGAAGCTAGAGTCCGGAGAATCCTATTCGTAGATTCCGTTTTCACCGCTTAAAGTTGTAACATGTGGGGCGGATTATCGGATTAACTTAAGATAACGGGTTCAGTTACCATGGTAACATCTCCTGATGCCGTCACAGATGCTGCTTTCCCCTCGTATGATGAACTGGATTGAACGCAAGACTTTATTTAAGCCTTCGCCTATATGACACAACTTACAACAATAGCCTAGTCTAAACCTACAAAAAGTCGCCCTCTTGATATGCCAACACTGCAAGTTTTGCGTATATTTGAACTCTGAACTTAACACAGCCAGCAAACGCTATTTGGTATACAGTTCTGACTTAGCAATTTTCAGAACCTAAACTTATTTTGCTCTCTGAAGAGAGACACACACACACCATCCCGACACTTGACTATTAGAACAAGACACGTGTATCCCAATTGAAAAAAAAAAAAAGATTCATAACGTGAACTTGGTTTTTCTAGTTAATAGTTTTCTCTTTCCTTTCGACCCGATGATATATTAAATTTTAACAAGACAAAATCAACTTAATCGTAAGTTTTCGTTGTAAATTATGCTTAAAACTTGAAGCAGAAACCTTTTCGAGTCTGGAAAATTGATCCTTCAAGTTGAAATAATTAAATTAAATTGATCTTCATATCTGCCTTGGTCTCGGTCTCTCTTGGTCGAAGAAGAACGCGGTGGGAACTTCGAGTACACCCCTGAAGGCTCTGCCAAATGAATCTGAAAACGCACGGCCTTAGACATCCCTCAGAACTGGAACTTGCATTCTGTTTCCTTCTTTGGGGAAGGAGTCATTTCGTTCTTGCCCCAGTTGGGCATAGAGAAGCCTCGGACAAGCCTGGCGCCCCGTGATCTCAGCTGGTCCAGACCGACGCGAGGATCGACAAGCGCAGGCTTCTTCTTTCTCCGTTCTGGAAGAGAAAGAAAAGTAGTGGTAGTGGTGAGAAAAAGGGTAGTTAATAATGAGGGTGAAGTGTATTAGGGGAAATGTGACAATGCTGTTGAAGTGGTATCATATGCTGTCAGTAAATAGATCATTATATGGTGCTTGATATCGGTTGAATATGTCGCAGCCCTGTTTACGTTTTTACAACATTGTATAATATTTCACTAAAGGGGACAACTATTGCAAGATGGTTATAAGTATGGTGGTGAGAGAGGATGGGAGGGGAGGAGGATGGAAGGGGAGGAGGATGGGAGGGGAGGAGGATGGGAGGGGAGGAGGATGAGAGGGCGGAGGAAGAGGATGGGAGGGAGCAGGAGGAAAGTCCAGAAGGGTAGGAGGGATCTGGATTTCGAAGAAGGATAGAGACCTATGGCCAGGTACAAGACTCCGTGCTTCAAGGAAAGGAGTAGGCAGGCAGGCAGGCAGTCAGGGAGATGAGATCTTACCTGCCACGTACGCTGGGGGAGTCTGAGGCTGGATGCTGAGGAAGAAGTGATCTCTCAGATTCTCCGGCAGCGACGAAAGCAGTTTGGCCCTGATCTGCGTCACCACGCTGGGAACGTACCTCGTCTGCGTAACGAAATGAACCATTTAACTCCCCCCAAAAAACAGTGACAACGTTGTATGATACGAAGAGGGTGGAATACCTGAGATATTATATTCACATGAGAGGCAAGTCAACACCGCGACTTCCAAGAACATCGTTTAAGGTGTAATTTAACCGCCCCACCTTCTACCAGTCATTATGAATGGGCCCATTAAATTACCTTAGGGTCGTCCCCGGCAACAGCATCAACCATGTCATCAATGACCTCTCTGATCTTCTCCGAGGGCTTGGCTCTGTTGAGGTGCATGGAGATGGTCGTCTTGAAGTCCTTGATGTACTCGTCACCGTAGGACTTCTTGACGTCCTCAGAACACTCCTGCCAGAACCTGTCAAGGGCGCTGTGGATGGGTCCTTCTTGACTGATGGGTGTTCTGTGGACCGCAGGGAAAATACATATATACATATGTGACAGTGTCAGACCAAGGAGGAAAATTGAAACAGGAATTTCCTTAAGTACTTTCGTATATTAATACATCTTCAGAAGGAGTCTGAAGGAGTTTCGTGATTTACACACATATATATATATGTGTGTGTTTGAAGCATTGTTTAGGGTGTTGTATGTGGCACTCGTAGGGGTCATTTGAACTACCTAGCAACAGTATGACACAGGTGTCATCTTGACTCCCTAGCAACAGTATGACACAGGTGTCATCTTGACTCCCTAGCAACAGTATGACACAGGTGTCATTTTGACTCCCTAGCAACAGTATGACACAGGTGTCATTTTGACTCCCTAGCAACAGTATGACACAGGTGTCATCTTGACTCCCTAGCAACAGCATATGACACTTGCAGGTGTCATTTTCAGTAAGCAAACGTCATATTAATATGTCTGTAAACATTTGTAAGACTTGAGCATTAAAAATGTTTGAGAAAGTGTTTACCACAGTGCAAATAAGTGCGGGAATGCTATCGTTCACCAAGACACTTGCGCACGTTATGACATGTGGGGGAAGAGCTGGTCTACGTTGGGATTCACGATACATATATGTAAATAATTACGAAACCTGTACATCTTTCCTCAATCTTGGCGCCTTAATGTACATTTATCTAACAGTTCATGAGCTCAAAAAGAAACTACGAGGTTATTTATAACAATAATAACCTTGGGTTACCCTTCCCAGGACCCCACCCTTCCCCAGGACCCCACCCTTCCCAGGACCCACCACCCTTCCCCAGAACCCCACCCTTCCCAGGATCCACCCTTTTCCAGGACCCCACCCTTTCCCGAGGACCCCACCCTTCCCGAGGACCCCACCCTTCCCCAGGACCCCACCCTTCCCCAGGATCTCACCCTTCCCAGGACCCACCACCCTTCCCAGGACTCCACCCCTTCCCAGGACCCCACCCTTCCCAGGACCCACCACCCTTCCCCAGGACCCCCCACCCTTCCCCAGGACTCACCACCCTTCCCCAGGACTCACCACCCTTCCCCAGGACTCACCTGTAGAGGGTGGGTTCGACGGTGTGGACAGAGATGCCCCACTTCTG
This sequence comes from Procambarus clarkii, assembly GCF_040958095.1. Lineage (NCBI taxonomy): Eukaryota > Metazoa > Arthropoda > Malacostraca > Decapoda > Cambaridae > Procambarus > Procambarus clarkii. The sequence continues at coordinate 34,922,201 of NC_091184.1, read as the reverse complement.
CATCTCGAGTCTGAGGCCGTCGGCGAAGGAGACTGTAGCGTGCTTGCTCATGCTGTAGGCGGTGAAGCCCGGGAAGGTGTAGCGGCCTGGCGGTGACAGAGAGGCACAGGTGATATACAGCTGGGGAGTTAGTGTGCATAATAAGAATGTTGCAGCTGCTACACAAGAAGGGATATAAACATGGACTCACAGTACGCCAAAGTGACGGTATTATTGTATCTCGCAGCAATACACACACATACACTCCATACACAGTTTCCAATGTAGATATGATAGCGCTCGAGAAGCTCAGAAATTCACGAAGCAGTTACGCAAGCACTTACGAACCTGTACATCTTTTCTCAAACTTTGGCGGCTTTGTTTACAACTATTAAAGAGTTAATGAGCTCCGAAGCACCAGGAGACTGTTTTATAACAATAACAACAGTTGATTAGGAAGTTTTCATGCTTGTAAACTGTTTAATAAATGTAAACAAAGCCGCCAAAGATTGAGGAAAGATGTACACGTTCGTAAGTGCTTGCTTAAGTGCTTCGTGAATCTGGCCCCAGGAATCTGTACACCGGTAGATTGACTGTTGAGAGGCGGGACCAAAGAGCCAGAGCTCAACCCCCCCCCCCTCAAGCACAACTAGGGGAGTACACAGCTTCAGTGACGACACTGCTATAAGAACGCTAACCAAAGCGAAGTTGAGAAGAATGAGGTAACATATATTATACAAATAATATGTTAATAACATGTAAATACAGACCACACACACACACATGACTTGGCTACAGACACAAACCCCGACACTTCCTCGTCTCGACCTTCCTGGCTCCCTCCTCCCAACCTCCCTAAGGAAGACAAGATCTTGCTTGCATCAGACGGACCCCCTTAAAAAAAATTGTTGAACTAAACAAAGACTTTAAAGAAAAATGACGAAAGAATGTCAAGGTTGAATTACACCTATAATACCACTGTGTGTGTGTGTGTGTGTGTGTGTGTGTGTGTGTGTGTGTGTGTGTGTGTGTGTGTGTGTGTGTGTGTGCGTGCGTGCGAGCCGCGCCTACTTTGTAAACAAGATAGGTGGCCTAATCTTTTATTATACATATTCGCAAGTCACCCCGAAAGAATCAAGAAGAAAATTGGTGTGTGAAAATGGCATTTATAGAAGACTATTTTGTTCTTTTAAGTACGCTGATGGAAGCCAGTTTTACTCTTTTTTCTCTCATTCCTTTTTTAATGTAAGAAGAGACACACGAATCTGCGGAGTCTTGTTTGCAGGCCCCAAGTTCCCTCTCCCACAGTTTTGTGTTTGTAGGCTAAGCGCTCACTCTCCCACAGCTGTTTTCCCACAAACAACGCAAACCGCCAATAAATTTACAAACATGTCCCCCAATTTCTACCCCTTTTTACTAACCACTGCATACTCTATTAACAATCAGAAACAGCTAAATCATCTATTGTACCATTTACTTTGGTCGTTTAACATATGTATACCAGTGGTTTGCGAGGAAATGGAAAAAACCAAATGTATATTACATGAGGAAAAAATGGGTGAAATTTGAGTAGGAGAGAATTATGAGTATGATGAGGCTGCTGTGAGATATTGTCCGAGTAACCTCGTCCGATTCTCTGTAAATTAGCTTCTAATTCGTTCCAGGTTAGTGTTCGGAGAACCCCGGGATTGATATCTCCCCTTAGGGGCTGGTTGTATACTAGCCGGAGTCTATCTACTACCTGGACTCTACCCCTGCACTACGAGGTAGATAACGACGAGGTCTACGTACATAACACCTCCTCCTCTTTCCCCACACACAAACACACACACACACCAATGAAGGTGTTGTCTTGAATTGAGTTAACGTCTGTGGTCTGCTTGCGATATTTAATTTATCGTAGCAATAATTGAGCAGAAGCTTGTCTGGAGCGTGTTATATGTTGGGTTTTGGGAGTGGAGGGTTGGGGTGTTTGGTGGGTTGGGGGCAAGGGGAAGGTTAGGGTCTTCGAGAGGCCTTGACCATTTCAGCTTGTCATTGACTACACACCACACTATATAACACCCCACTGTTCCACGCCACACCTGCGCCACACCACACTGTGCCACACCACACTGTGCCACACCTGTACCACACCCCCACATAAAGATACAGACACACCAGAAAGCCTACGTCAGTAATCAACGTCTCCACACAACACAATACGTCTTAATTGTCGAGTGACGTCGCTTGAACTTGAGGACGCGCCCAGACCAATCACTGACGTACGCCAACAGTGGCCAAAGTTACATACAATGTTTGTTTTTTTGGTACTACAGCGACCAGCCAATTGGTACCGAGGAGCAATGTTTACATGTTGAGGGCTCCTTGGGGGGGGGGGGGGGGAGTCCCAAGGCGATATTAGTGTTTACACTTACGAGTGTGTTTATTTAGATGTTTATAAGAGGCGAGGATATGTGTGTGATGTAAACACGCGGGTATATAGTGATACGATATTTAGAACATTTCTATATCAACATTAACAGCTTGAATGTTTACGCTGTAGAGTTATGTAAGTTATTATTGTGTTGGGTGGTGGGGGTGGGGGTGTCAGTGTGGGGGGAGGAGGGAGGGAAGTGCGCTCACAGAGCCAGAAAGGGAGGTCTCACAGAGCCGGGAAGGGGGAAGGGGCTCACAGATCTAGGAAGGGGGAAGGGGCTCATAGAGCTAGGAAGGGAGAAGGGGCTCACAGAGCCAGGAAGGGAGGTCTCACAGAGCCGGGAAGGGGGAAGGGGCTCACAGAGCTAGGAAGGGGGAAGGGGCTCACAGAGCTAGGAAGGGGCTCACAGAGCTAGGGAGGGGGGGTGGGGAGCTCATAGAGTCAGGGGGGCTACGGGATCCGTCAAGGACTCGACGCGATCAACGGGTACATGAACTCTGGGGAAACAGACTGTTGAAAACTGCAAGTCAGTACGCCCCAAGGTCAAGAATAGAGGCTGACCTCTGATGGGAGCAGTGTTGGGGTGGGGGGGTGGGAGCAGTGTTGGGAGGTGTGGGAGCAGTGTTGGGAGGTGTGGGAGCAGTACGAGGCATTGAAGAAAGCTTATCCAACAGTGACTACAGGAGGAGTGAGGTCTCTGTCTCTGTCCCGGCCGGCTAGTACCCGTGATCCTGGTGGTGCTGGCATTGTTCCCCGATGTGTCTGGACCTTGACGGGGTGGTGGGGTGTCGTGGTGGTGGTGGTGGTGGGGTGTCGTGGTGGTGGTGGTGTGTCGTGGTGGTGGTGGGGTGTCGTGGAGGTGGTGGTGGGGTGTCACGCTGGTCAGCCCTGTTGTTGAGAGGCGGCGACGACCGAATGCGCCCAGTTAATGTTCGCCCATGTTTCCCCAGCAGTAATTATGGGGGGGGGGGAGGGAACTGGATTTAAGCATATTGACGTAGAGTAAGACTTGTGATAATCTATAGTCCTTATTTAGTATCTTTTGCTAGTTTTGATCAATTGGCTTTCTATGTAAGCTTACGTACAGGTTATTTACAGCTTTCGATAAACGTCTTCGGTCTTATCCGTCTTGGGGCGTTATTAATTGTCTTAGAAATGAAGGCCTAACGGGATTAGTTGGATGTAGGTAATTACCTAAGTGTAGTTACAGTATGAGAGCTAGTGGTGTCCCGTCTTCCCAGTACTCTTCGTCGTATAACACTTTGAAACTACTAACGGTTTTGGCCTCCACCACCTTCTCACGGAGCTTATTTAGCCGTCTTCCACTCTGCGAAAGAAAACTTTCTAATATTTTTTTCGCCACCTTTGTTTCCTTAACTTGAATTGGTGTCGTCTTGTTCGTGAGGTTGTCGGATTCAGGAATTCCTCTTTGTCAATTTGGTCGATTCCTTAGTATTTTGTAAGTGGTGATCATATCGTCTCCTTTTTTTCTTTTATCTTCTAGTTTAGGCGTGATTAACGCCTCTAGTCTCTCCTAATAACTCTTGTTTTTTTCAGTTCAGGAAAGAGTTTTATTGCATGCCTTTGCACCTTTTCCAGTTAATATATGTGTTTCTTGAGATTTGGTCACCATACAACTGCTGCATATTCCAGTTTTGGTCTCATAAAAGTCATGAACAGTTTCTTTAGTATTTCATCATCCATATAATTAATAGCAAGTCTGAAGTTGGAAAGTGACCCATTCGCTCCTCTCACAATGTTCTTTGTGTGTTCCTCTGGCGACAGTTTACTACCCAAAACCACCCCCAGGTCTCCTTCTTTATTACAGTTCTGTAATTCCTTTCCACATAATTTACAAGTTGTGTGTGCTCTATTTACTCAGATTCCACATTCCATAACATGACATTTATTCACATTGACTTTCATTTGCCACTTGACGCTCCAAGCACATATTTTATCTAGATCAATTTGAAGGGCATGCCAATCGTCTGCGTCTCCTATCTTCTCCAGTATCTTATCATCCGCAAACATGTTCATATAATTCTGTATTCCTTCTGGTAGATGGTTTATGTAGACGATGAACATTACTGGTGCAAGAACTGAACTCTGTGGTACTCCGCTAGTAACACTCCTCCAGTCTGATACATTGTCTCTGATTACCGCCCTCATCTGTCGGTTAGAAAAATTTTCATCCATGTCACAAGTCTCCCTGTCACCCCTCCAGCATGTTCCAGTTTCCAGAACAGCCTCTTGTGTGAGACTATCAAAAGCCTTTCTTAGGTCCAGATACCGTCAACCCAACCACCTCTTTCTTGTATTATCTCTGTGGCTCTATCATAAAACACTAAGTAGATTTGTTATACACAGGATCTTCCTGTTCGCAAACCATAGTGTCTGTCGGTTATTATGTCATTACTCTCTAGGTGTTCAACCCATTTGGCTTTAACTATTGTGTATAGTATTTTGACTACCACGCTTGTTAATGACACGGCTCTATAATTTAGAGGTTCCTCTCGACTACCATTTATATAGATTCGTACTATGTTTGCCTTTTTCCGTGTATCTGCTAAGATTCCTGTGCACAAGGATGTCTGGAATATTAATTGGAGAGGAATGCTCAGCTCGGTTGCACATTCTCTCAGCACCCAAGGTGAAATTCCACCAGGTCCAACCGCTTTATTTCTTCCTGGCCCTTTGAGTAATTGTTCTATGTTGTCTTGAGATACTTCTTTGTATTCTGTGGCGTGCTCTGGAAGTGGTGTTGCGTGTGTGTGTGCGTGCGTGAATGTTTGTATGTGCGTGTATGCGCGTGCGCGAGGAAGCGCACCTACGTGCGGGGTGTACATGAGCAAGGGCACGTGCGATAGTGTACACCGGTTGCCTATTTGATTAAGGTCCCTTGTGTACTGCGAAGCGGTCCCTGTGACGTAAAGATGTCCATTGTGAACTGAGAGATGATCCTTGTGACTCGGAGATGACTGGTGCTAGTCTCGCTCTTCGTAATTCTCTAACGTTACTGCTACTGCCTCGTGCTACCTTCAGTTACTGCTACAGTTATTGTCCCAGCCGTGTCTGGGTGCCAGGGACAGGATGAACAACCCAGCGGGTTTTCTTCCTACTAGGGGGTGTAGAACACACCACTACGGTGGTACACGTGCTTTCTAATGTTGTTAGTTGGTCCTTTATCAAAACGTGACTGGGTGGAAGAGGAGGGGGAAGGGGGAAGGGTAGTGGAGGAAGGGGAGGATTGGGTGTGCAAGTTCCCCGACTACTAACGAAGAGGTCACGCTCAAAAAGCCCAGAGTTCCGACTAAGGCACACAGGACTCCATTGTTGTGCGGACCTTCGCCTGGGATCCGCTTCGGTAATCTGGCATACGTAGGAGGCTGTTGTGACGACAGTCGTTCCCCGAGGGTCAAGCCCGAGGGTCAGGCCTGAGGGTCAAGCCTGAGGGTCAAGCTCGAGGGTCAGGCCCGAGGGTCAGGCCCGAGGGTCAGGCCCTAGGGTCAGGCCCTAGGGTCAGGCCCTAGGGTCAGGTCCTAGGGTCAAAGTGGAGTCGGAAGATCTCAACAGCGGGCAGCAGAGATTGTTCATATTTATATGGGAGTTTGGGGATGAGTAGTGTAGGTGTAGTAGTCTAAGGTGGTGTAGGTGTAGTCTGGGGTGGTGTGGGTGGAGTAGTCTAGGTGGTGTGGGTGGAGTAGTCTAGGTGGTGTGGGTGGAGTAGTCTAGGTGGTGTGGGTGGAGTAGTCTAGGTGGTGTGGGTGGAGTCGTGGTGGTGCTGTGTTTGGGAACAATACAACAGGACGCTGGCACCGGACGCCAGCCCACAGGATACAATAGAAGGTGCCATGTTTGAACCCTTGACCTAAATTTCTAGCTCCAATACCTTCTCCCAGGCCTACACCCTCTACCAGGCCTACACTTCCCAGGCCTACACCCTCTACCAGGCCTACACTTCCCAGGCCTACACCCTCTACCAGGCCTAAACCAGAAGACATCGTTTGAGAACTTCCTAAATATGTCATTTAATACCCAAAAATAAAATGAAATACAATTAATATTAGTGCAAAAATTGCTAGGAAAGCGTCCATTTCCATTTTGTTATTGGATAATAATAGCCTCTTTTTTTTACACTGGTGACACCGGTGAAGGGGTAACACAGGTGTTCCAGGTGAGCAGCGACATCTGTGGCCAGTCACTGATTTACCCAAGGGGGGGAGGGGGAGGGTCTTGCGTTTGTACTAAGACTGGAGCCTCTAAAGACTGTAAGTTGTAAGAAAACCAATATTTATACGAGAAGACATTTTCCGAACTGACCGACACACACACACACACACACACACACACACACACACACACACACACACACACACACACACACACACACACACACACACACACACACACCTGTACGGAAGGGCCTCACGAACGCAGGAATGCCTACAATAGCTCTTTATAGAGCACAGTACATCCAGTGGTATTGTGTAGTGTTGATAACACTGTTCCTTTGTGTGTGTGGCTCATATGTTGTCTCTACATTCTCATTTTGTGGTGATCAATGTAGCTGTTGTTATTGCAGTTATTGACTCAATTGTTACTTAAGATAGTTGAGCATCTTGATGTATTCTAGGTGTGTGTGTCGACCGCCCTCGCACCCTGGGTGCTAGGGCGGGCGGTGTACGATATCATCCTAGTTCGATGCCCTACGTACCAACAGCTGAAGTGAACCGAAGCCATTAAACACTTCAAGTATGAATCTGATTCTATAAGAGGGTAATATGTTACTTTTCATTGACCTTAAATTATAGACAGTACCCTCATTCTTCGTGGATTTGGGGCACTTCGCAGTTCCGTCGAAGTGATTCGTAATTCTTCGAGGTTCTTGGCTAGTGAGTCGCAGTGCTTGGCCGGCGGGTCGAAGTACTTTGAAGGCGGGTCGCAGTGCTTGGCCGGCGGGTCGAAGCACTTTGAAGGCGGGTCGAAGTACTTTGAAGGCGGGTCGAAGTACTTTGAAGGCGGGTCGAAGTACTTTGAAGGCGGGTCGAAGTACTTTGAAGGCGGGTCGAAGTACTTTGAAGGCGGGTCGAAGTGCTTGGCCAGAGAGTCTAACGAAGTGCTTTGCACTCCCCTAGCCAGCAAAACTACCCCCCTCCCCCCTATTCCCTTAGCAAACAAAACATTCATCCCAACAAACAATGCATAAGAACCACACATACAAACCAGCAAATCGCTAACCAAAACACGCCGACGGCTTCACGTACCGCCCTCAAAACGCCCCGTCACACCATTATCACCCAGCCTCCATCTTCGCCTTCAGCGTCCGCAGCAGCGCCCTCGGGAACACACACTCCTGCGGCCTCGTCAGCAAGGTAAACAACAGAGCCAAAACAAAATCACCTAAAAGGACACCGACACAGGGGGATTCCGGCCATCGGCGCCTCTTCCTGAGAGGTGGAAAGTCCTCTTCACTCTGGAGCTGCGTCATCCCTGCGTTGTTGGATCAGTTCCTCAGATTTTTTTTACATTGTCTTGTGTGACGTTAATTTTTGTTGTGTGTGTGAACGATTTGTTGAAGTCAAAGTCTGCGATACATGTTGACGTTACAGTTCTTATCTGGATGTCATTGCCTTGCCTGTCAGTCACTGCGTTGCCTGTCAGTCACTGCCTTACCTGTCAGTCACTGCCGTACCTGTCAGTCACAACTGGGGAGCTATGCCTGATAGGTTTTATCTACTGTATCATCCACTAGACATCTTTTATATGTTACTTTATGATTAAAACTTTTTTTGGGGCCAAATTTGACTTTAAGGCAGTGGATGGAGGTGGCCACGACCCTCAGCTGTCATAGACCACGACCCTTAGCTGTCACAGACCACGACCCTCAGCTGTCACAGACCACGACCCTCAGCTGTTATAGACCACGACCCTCAGCTGTCACACACCACGACCCTCAGCTGTCATAGACCACGACCCTCAGCTGTCACACACCACGACCCTCAGCTGTCATAGACCACGACCCTCAGCTGTCATAGACCACGACCCTCAGCTGTCACACACCACGACCCTCAGCTGTCATAGACCACGACCCTCAGCTGTCACACACCACGACCCTCAGCTGTCATAGACCACGACCCTCAGCTGTCATAGACCACGACCCCCCCCACCTGTCATAGACCACGACCCTCAGCTGTCATAGACCACGACCCTCAGCTGTCATAGACCACGACCCCCCCCACCTGTCATAGACCACGACCCTCAGCTGTCATAGACCACGACCCTCAGCTGTCATAGACCACGACCCCCCCCCCCCACCTGTCATAGACCACGACCCTCAGCTGTCATAGACCACGACCCTCAGCTGTCATAGACCACGACCCTCAGCTGTCATAGACCACGACCCTCAGCTGTCATAGACCACGACCCCTCCCCACCTGTCATAGACCACGACCCTCAGCTGTCATAGACCACGACCCTCAGCTGTCATAGACCACGACCCTCAGCTGTCATAGACCACGACCCTCAGCTGTCATAGACCACGACCCTCAGCTGTCATAGACCACGACCCTCAGCTGTCATAGACCACGACCCTCAGCTGTCATAGACCACGACCCTCAGCTGTCATAGACCACGACCCCCCCCCACCTGTCATAGACCACGACCCTCAGCTGTCATAGACCACGACCCTCAGCTGTCATAGACCACGACCCTCAGCTGTCATAGACCACGACCCTCAGCTGTCATAGACCACGACCCCCCCCACCTGTCATAGACCACGACCCTCAGCTGTCATAGACCACGACCTTCAGCTGTCATAAACCACGACCTCCCCCCCCCCCCCCCCCCCCACCTGTAATGGACCACGACCCTTCGACAAAAAATAATCCCAAGGTTTAAAGGTTAAAAAGTCATGGCAAAATATTTAGTTCATTTCTAAACATTTCAATTTTTGTTTTGTTTTTGTGACATTTTAAAATGGAGGACAAAATGTCTCCATTTTCTACGAGTGTTCGAGTCGCTTGCAATTTAAATGTGTGTGTGTCTGACACGCCCACACTGTCAGTCAAGACTTTCACCCTTCTTAACCCAGAAGGAAGTGCAGTGTGGGCAAGTGTCTCAATATTTTAGAAAGTGTGCGTTCGCTGGGGTCACGTTCGCAGGGGTCACGTTCGCTGGGGTCACGTTCATAGGGGTCACGTTCCCAGGGGTCACGTTCACAAGTAGGGTATTTCAAAACCAGATTTCTGATGCAAAAATTTTTTTTTTTAGAAAAACATTTAACGGCAAAACATATATATATATATATATATATATATATATATATATATATATATATATATATATATATATATATATATATATATATATATATATATATATATATATATATATATATATTATATATATATTTATATATATATTTATATATATATTTATATATATATTTATATATATATTTATATATATATTTATATATATAATATATATGAACACGTTATACAGAACGGGGTGAGAATATCTTGAGCTGCTTCATTTCTTTGTGTGTATTTATACCTCAATAAACTTATTTTAAATTTTCAATTTCGCCGCGTGCAGGCTAATGCATTGAGGGAAAGCACGTCCGAAAGTCCATTCGAAAGTTCTCCCTCCATCTCTCTCTCTCTCTCTCTCTCTCTCTCTCTCTCTCTCTCTCTCTCTCTCTCTCTCTCTCTCTCTCTCTCTGGAAACAACAGATGGTTTAGAGGAAGGAGACGAGAGAGTCACTAGAGACCTCAGCTTGGGTTACATCTCTGATGCTAACATTTACAAATACCACTAGACGACTTCTCTCGTTGCTCCCCCCCAGACGACGCCCACTTGAAACATTCACCGCAAAAGGCCAAGCACCAATTAACTGAAGAGATGATACACTTATAATCGCATTGCTTAAATAAGTTACACAGCTCTGAAGATAAACACTTGCTGAGCTGCTCTCAAGGCTAACAGAGGGGGCTATTGCGACTTAGCAACGGCGCCTAAACTCTCGCCTGTACACAAGATAAGAAAGTATTTATTTACCTGCCAGGGACGCTACGAGAACTATCCGGCCCTTGGAGTTGCGGAGGAGCGGCAGGAAGGTCTTGGTGACCCTGATGGGCCCCAGGGAGTTGACCTCGTACACCCTCCGGAACTCTGACAGAGGGCACCACTCGATCTCCGTGAAGGCTGCGATCCCAGCGTTGTTGATCACTGCCCACAGACCTGTCCGGACGGGGCATGGAGCAGGGGCATTGATGATAAGTTACTGTGGTTTGAGGTGGTGATGGTGATAGCATTGAGATTGATGGTGGGGTAGTGGAGGGGGCGGGGGTTGTGGAGACAGTAGGGGGTGGAGGCGATGATTGGAAGGAGGTAAGGGTCATTACAGTGTAAGGTGAATTTTCAGGGGAAAACGCCAAATCGTACTATATAGCACTGGAAAGGGGATCAGGATATAAAGATTTGAGATGGGACGGGGGAAAGGAATGGTGCCTAATCACTTTGATGGATGGTCAAGGGGATTGAACGTCGACCTGCAGGAAGCCAGACCGTCGCTCTACCGTCCAGCCCAAGTGGTTAGACCCATCGTAGTGTAAGTAATTATAAAGACCAAACACCGAATGGTCGAATTTCTTCCATACAACAAACAAGCCAGATTAACACAGGATCAGACCCCAGTCACCCCACAGCTGTTGACCCACAGTCACCCCCACAGCTGTTGACCCACAGTCACCCCCACAGCTGTTGACCCACAGTCACCCCCACAGCTGTTGACCCACAGTCACCCCCACAGCTGTTGACCCTCAGTCACCCCCACAGCTGTTGACCCACAGTCATCCCCACAGCTGGTGACCCCCATTCACCCACAGCTGTTGACCCACAGTCATCCCCACAGCTGTTGACCCCAATCACCCACAGCTATTGACCCCCAGTCACCCCCCCAGCTGTTGACCCACAGTCATCCCCACAGCTGTTGACCCCAATCACCCACAGCTATTGACCCACAGTCCCACAGTCATCCCCACAGCTGTTGACCCCAATCACCCACAGCTATTGGCCCCCAGTCACCCCCCCAGCTGTTGACCCACAGTCATCCCCCACAGCTGTTGACCCCAATCACCCACAGCTATTGACCCACAGTCATCCCCACAGCTGTTGACCCCCAGTCACACCCACAGCTCTTGACCCACAGTCACCCACAGCTGTTGACCCACAGTCATCCCCACAGCTGTTGACCCCAATCACCCACAGCTGTTGACCCCAATCACCCACAGCTATTGATCCTAGCACTAAGCAGGTCAGTGGGAAGACGACCCAGATTAATCAGGTAGAACATGCAGTCTGCCGCCTCCGTAGCCTGACCGTCGCCATGATAGCATAATGATGACCAGGCTGGGATAGCGTGATATAATGTGCACGATCAATTGCATGACTGAACCTCTATTGCAGTGCAACGCCTTCATACGTGCAGTTGCGAGGGGCGTAATGTTTACAATGAAGGAAGAGGGAGTTACTCGCTCCATCAGTGTCCATCATGATAACTCTGTCTCAAGCACGCAAGAGGCTTTTGGGTTATATTTGTGCTGTTTCGTTATCTTGTGTTGTCTCTCTTTCTCTCTTGTTATCTCTTTTCCTGTCTCTTTTTGTTTTTATCTTGTCTGTTTGTAATCTTCACTTGTATATTTTTTTTCCAAAACATCCTCACACACACACATTCATACACTGTACTCATCAACACACCTTCACACTGTACTCATCAACACACCTTCACACTGTACTCATCAACACACCTTCACACTGTACTC
>NC_091184.1:34899979-34907479 GCF_040958095.1 Procambarus clarkii | reverse complement strand
TACCGGGTACGCCATGGTGCATAATGCTCCTGGCTCTCTGGGTTCGAATCCTTCTGGGGTGTGGAGTTTTCAGTTTATATATATAATATATATATTAATATAAATTAATAATCCCCATTAGTAGGTATATACATACCTTAAAGCCCATCTTGTCAAGCCTGGCGGCGAGGAGTCGACCAAAGCCGCTGTCACAACCTGTTGAGTAAGACGGGAAACTTCTCAGAACTGAACACATAACACAGCTACTGCCATGGGAGCTAGAGGTGCCAATAAGTAAATATTGCAGTCAGAGTTTTCTCTCTCGCTCAGTTACCATCAAGCACAACCCCCCCCCCTTTTTTTGCATGAATACATACTCTCCTAATCACCTAGTTGTGCTCGCATAATTGAGCCTAGAGGGCTTGCTGGCGTTGTTCTGCTGATTTGTGTCTCTGCTGTCAGATTTGGAGTTCATGTCTGCTCCTAAATCTCTTTTTCAGCAGTGGGAAGTTGATGACCTCAAATTCAGAACATTTGATAGGTATTCTCATTTCTATTCCAATATAATCATGTCTCCCCCGAGCTCTTCTGTCTTCCAGCGACGTGAGGTCCAGTTACCTCAACCTTTCCTCGTAACTCATGCCTCTTAGTTCTGGGCCTAGCCGAGTGGCATACCTCTGGACTTTTTTCCAGCTTCGTCTTGTGCTGAACAAGGTACGAGCTCCATGCTGGGGCCGCAAACTCCAGGATTGGTCTTACATATGTGGTAATACAAGGTTCTGAAAGATTCCTCACATAGGTTTCTGAAGGCAGTGTGTGTGTACTCACCTATTTGTACTCACCTATTTGTGCTTGCAGGATCGAGCATTGGCTCTTGGATCCCGCCTTTCCAGCCATCGATTTTTTACAGCAATGACTCCTGTCCCATTTCCCTATCATACTTAATTTTAAAAGTATGAATAGAGTTTGCTTCCACAACCTGTTCCCCAAGTGCATTCCATTTTTCCACTACTCTCACGCTAAAAGAAAACTTTCTAACATCTCTGTGACTCATCTGAGTTTCCCGTTTCCACCCATGTCCCCTCGTTCTGTGTGTGTGTGTGTGTGTGTGTGTGTGTGTGTGTGTGTGTGTGTGTGTGTGTGTGTGTGTGTGAGGGTGGGTCGGTGTGAGTGTACTTGTACTGGCTTTGATGATAGGGCTTGAGTTTGTTTGCCTCGTTACTTTATTCTCTCGTGTATATTTATAAACATCAATACATATCTTGTGTGTGTGTAAGGTGAGTTTCTTGAGGGAGGGGGGAGGGATGAGGCAGGAAGACGGGATGTGAAACGTCTCACTACACTTCCTCATTGTGTCTTCCCTGGCCTTGAGGAACTCAGGAAGGAAGCTGAATTATCGTAAGCTGCTTGGTAGGGTACGCTGCCCTGTGTGTGCGTGTGTGTGTACTCGCCTAGTAACCTAGTATGTGTGTGTGTGCGTCGTCGAAAGAGTGAGAGTCCTGAGTACACGCACACACGCACACACACACACACACACACACACACACACACACACACACACACACACACACACACACACACACACACACACACACACACACACACACACACACACACACACACACACACACACACACACACGAATCCCATGTAAATATGTAAATGTTTACAACTTATAACTCATGACTCCAGGGATGACAGGAAGTGGAAGGGAAGATCCTACAAGACACCTGTAGGAGTCGTTTTCAGTTCTGTCCTACCAGTCAACCCCCTTCCGTTTGGTCTGTGTTTATTCCTCTTTTCTCTTTCCTTCTTCATCGTGTTTACACGATCTGAAGGTCAAAGGTTAAAGGTCGAGGTCATGCACGTGGCAACAGGCGTCTGGCAGCGGGGTGGCCAATGTATCCAAGAGTTATCGTACATCTTGGGTGTCGCCTCTGTGTTTATGACTGTTGCAAATGAAGTCCTCGTGTGTGTGTGTGCGTGTGTGTGTGTGTGTGTGTGCGTGTGTGTGTGCGTGTGCGTGTGTGTGTGTGTGTGTGTGTGTGTGTGTGTGTGTGTGTGTGTGTGTGTGTGTGCGTGTGTGTGTGTGTGTGTTTAGACTCGATACCCAGGAGAGGTAAACTGTCCACTGGCAGTGTTAAGTCTGGAGCATTTAAGAGTAAACGCATTCATGAATTGGTTGCTGTGAGATACGAGCTTAGTTACGTTAATTGAGTTGATCTCTCTCTCTCTCTCTCTCTCTCTCTCTCTCTCTCTCTCTCTCTCTCTCTCTCTCTCTCTCTCTCTCTCTCTCTCTCTCTCTCTCTGTGCCTAGATATTTGTGTAACCGCTGGATTAACATTTAGGGGTCCCCGTGGTACAGTCGGGATGGTTACTCGACTCGCAGTCGTGATTTCCGGGTTCGAATCCCGGGAGGGACATTAATAATGCTTGGGCGCATTTTCTATCATCTAATGCATCCGTTCACCTAGCAGTGAGTAGGTACCCAGGAGTTAAGTCAGCTTGTTGTAGGGTTGCATCCTGGGAGAGGGTCAGTAACCCTAGGAAGGTGGGGGGGGGGAGAGATATCAATATAAGCCTATCATGTATATGTACACTGGCTGCCTGTCCCCCTGACACAAGGAATTTAAAGGACTCACACACACACAGACCAAAGAGCCAAAGCTCAACCCCCGCAAGCATAGATAGGCGAGTACAGATAGGTGAGTACACACACACACACACACACACACACACAAGGACTCTGGCATCAGCTGTCCCTCTTATCCTCGTCCTCTTAGGATCAGGTTCCATGACTGCGTACCTCGAGTACCTACGCTGCCAGCATTCCCGCCCTGCGTATCTATATACCTCCCATTTGTGTTCTTTTAAACGCAATGACGTCAAAGGTAGGGCAATAAATGACGTCACTTGTGCTCCACCAATCAGATGCGTCAACGGGGCGCCGCTTCTTCACATCCAGTAAGTGTTTGAGGGTCTTCAAACCTTTGTTTACCTCTCGCTAAGTGTGTAACTCATACTCTGTTGACTTGCTATGAGTAGCACAAGATATATTGGTCTATTTATGTGATATTCGAGAGAGAAAAGGTTGCAGTGAGCCGGATAAATCGCTCTTGAGACTGGGAAATCTGAACGAGTGGAGGTTGCAAGAGGATGATAATAAAAATATCCGGATTGCTGTGGATTCATTCGAGAACGCCTCTAGTGGCTCTTTTCAATGCCATTAGGGTCCATATTTTGGCTTCACTGAATTAATTGAAGGCGGCATTGAGCAGTGAATGACTGAGAAGAGGGGCTAGAGGGGAAGGAGAGGGGCTAGAGGGGAAGGAGAGGGGATAGAGGGGAAGGAGAGGGGCTAGAGGGGAAGGAGAGGGGATAGAGGGGAAGGAGAGGGGCTAGAGGGGAAGGAGAGGGGCTAGAGGGGAAGGAGAGGGGATAGAGGGGAAGGAGAGGGGATAGAGGGGAAGGAGAGGGGCTAGAGGGGAAGGAGAGGGGATAGAGGGGAAGGAGAGGGGATAGAAGCTGGATTGAAGCTCGCCTTCAAGAAAGTGAGAGGGAAAGTGGGGAATAAGAGGGGAAGGGAGTGCAGGAAGCAAGGGTAAAAATATCAAATTAGTAGAAGAAGAGTGGGGGAGGGTAGGGGAGGGGAGAGAGAGGTGTCAAGGTCGCCATTATCTCATGGGGGGACTGCCCCATCCCCCCTCTCAGCATCTCATAAATAGACGACAATTAAATGGATTAAAGCCGACACACACAAGTTCTCTGTCTCTGCTCTCATTTCTTTCTAATGTCTCTCTCTCTCTCTCTCTCTCTCTCTCTCTCTCTCTCTCTCTCTCTCTCTCTCTCTCTCTCTCTCTCTCTCTCTCTCTCTTCTCTCTCTTTCTCTCTCTCGTTCTCGCTCTTGATCTTACTCGTTCACTCAATCAATCGCTATCTCGACATCTCGACATCCTCCCTCATCCTGGTTTTAAATTTAACTCTAATTTTCTAATTAAGCAAATCCGGATATTTGCCATTCCACGTGTGTGTGTGTGTACTCACCTAGTTGTACTCACCTAGTTGTGTTTGCGGGGGTTGAGCTCTGGCTCTTTGGTCCCGCCTCTCAACTGTCAATCAACAGGTGTACAGGTTCCTGAGCCTATTGGGCTCTACCATATCTACACTTGAAACTGTGTATGGAGTCAGCCTCCACCACATCACTTCCTAATGCATTCCATTTGTCAACCACTCTGACACTAAAAAAGTTCTTTCTAATATCTCTGTGGCTCATTTGGGCACTCAGTTTCCACCTGTGTCCATTGGGCTCAGAATTTTTTCCTCCCTGAGGAGGAGCCGGTCAGCCGAGCGAACAGCACACTGGACTTGTGATCCTGTGGTCCCGGGTTCGATCCCGGGCGCCGGCGAGAAACAATGGGCAGAGTTTCTTTCACCCAATGCCCCTGTTACCTAGCAGTAAATAGGTACCTGGGTGTTAGTCAGCTGGCACGGGCTTCTTCCTGGGGGTGGAGGCCTGGTCGAGGACCGGGCCGCGGGGACACTAAAAAAAAGCCCCGAAATCATTTCAAGATAACCTCAAGACCCTTTGGTGTCTGATGAGTGTCCCCAGCAAACGTGAACGATTGGCACGTTAGTGTTTGCATTCGATGCAATATTGCTGAAGTGCAGAAGGACGCAGAGCAATGCCAGAAGCCCCTATGAATGAACACCATGAACAAATCCACAAGGGCCGTGAACAGGGATTCGAACCTGCGTCCGGGAGCATCCCAGACAGTGTCTTAATCGACTGAGCTACGACAGGGTAAAACAAAACTACGACAGTTTTGTTCATTTGATGCATCACGTTAGTGTGATCTCTGTGTGTAATGAACACTAAGTCTAGCATCACTTGGAGAATAACGTAGCAGTCAATGCCAAGGCTCGACTCGAGCCTCTCGTTAGCAGCATTACGATAAACGTGAGAATGAAGTAATAAGCGAGGACGGAGAAGGGAACTAAGGGCAGGGAAGGAAGGGGAAAGGAGGCTAAAGAACGAAAGGAAGAGCAGGAGGAAAAGGATGAGGCACAGAAGGGAAATATATAGAAGGGAAAGAAGGTAGAAAAGTGAAAGGGAGGAAAGATAACGAGGAAAAAAGTGCACAGAAGAGTAAGGGAGAGTATAGAAGGGGAGAAAGAGAGGGACAGAGAAGGGAGAGGAGGAGGGTCACAGAGAAGGGAGAGGAGGAGGGTCACAGAGAAGGGAGAGGAGGAGGGTCACAGAGAAGGACAAAGTAAAGGTACAAGAGAAAGAATAACAAATATTTCGATCCTGCTAGCGAACACTTGACCCGTCATATCATGATCAATCATCGCTAAGTGTTCTCTCATTCCTTATCTGTTATAGTGAGTGTATCTATCAGATCACCAGATTGATAGATACATATCACTAAAGGGGCGAGCAGGGAGGCCCGCCACTTCAAGGGGATGGTGTGAAGTGTAAACAAACACTAAATATTTATAGTGTTCTTGATATAGTCCATGAGTTAAGTTCATCCTGTGTAAACAAAGTAGTTCTAAGGTGTAGTATCCTGTTGCTTGTGTGTGTGTGTGTGTGTGTGTGTGTGTGTGTGTGTGTGTGTGTGTGTGTGTGTGTGTAGTCGGTGTGGAAATACACTGTGTATACTTCCGTTTGCCATTGTACTTGCGTGTGTGCGTGACTGAGCTTGCGTGTGTCTGTGTGTTTTTGTTGAGTGTATTTGTTACTTATGCGTTACAAAAAGCCTTTTTGTGACGCTAGTTTCTTTGTTACTCTTGAAAAAAATATTTAATTTATTCTTGGTCTTATACGTGTTGGAAGCCAAGAGCAGAGAAATGACTTATTGACTTTTGCATGACCTCTAACATAAATTAGAGACGAAACCTATGGATCCACAACACCAATAACCGAGGGGGAAGGAGAATCTTGGGATAAAAAGCTAATTAGACTTGGAATAGGAGGAGGAGGTCAGTGAACCTATCCATTTAACTCGTCCTAGCAGCCATTTAATATCAGATTAAAAGTAATAAAGGAGTTTAAATACAATCACCAAGTATTTTGATGTCCAAGGATCATCTTTCTTGTGCTTAGAATCTTTAAGTTTAGATGATTTTCCTTATAATCGCCTCCACAGCTGTCTTACCTTACACCAATGGGTTTCTGAATTTGATGCTAAGGCCAACCTCTTCCCAAATCGACAAGGATTAAGTGGCTATCCTGTGTCTTATGCCTAAAGAATAAGTCCTACTTTTCAGCAATTTAGGAAGAACCTAAAGAAGCAATTTAGGTCTAAATTTTCTTGCCAATGGGTGCTACAAGCTCCTATAGAGTAACAATTTTTTTAAGAATGTAAGAATATAGGAAAACACAGAGGGCCTGTTGGCCCATACAAGACAACTCCTGTGTTCTTGGTGACATCTTGTCTTTAGACAAAGACACTTGTCTTGTGCACCGGCTCTGTTGTCTTCCTCTGAGCCTCTGTTGTACCGTGGTTCATACTGTTGTCTTCAAATATGTTGGCACTTTAGACTCGGTATAAAGGCATTGACCCCAAAAACAAGTGTTATATATAATGTGTGATAGCAGAAAGGATATCTAATTTGGATTGAGGCGTTATCCGGAGTATAACCACATCCCTTTCGAGGAAAAGGGGGACGAGTATATAACTACTAGAGGTATATATATCCAGTCTGGAGTGAGAGGCATGCCTTGTTTTGTTACGTCGCTTGGTTCCCAGTGGTGACTGAGTTGTGAGTCGACTCGGGAACATATTCCACCACCCCGCAGTCACCGCACTATGGTGGGTGGGTAGCTGGGGCTTTGGCTCTCTGGGGACGATTCGTTCATAAATAGGATCAAAGCTAAGGTTGTCGTCGACGGATGGAACGTTCTCTGGGTATTCCCTCCCCCAGAGAACTCTCAGTCATCAGTGTGGATTTCTGGTACGACTTCAATGGCCATCCCCACTGAAAACATTTGTGTTATTATGTTTTTTTTTTGTGACGGTTGATGTTGACAATGGAGAGTCCCATGAATGGCAAGCACGACTGAAGACGTCATTCTTGCTTTCCCTAAAACCCACCTCCGGTTACGTGACTATGCTAATGAATGGGGTTCTTACTATAACCTGGGAGCGACAAAGAAACCTTTCCTGGAAAATTATGAGTTCTTTCCCTCCAGGACTAAACTTACCCGAGCGCTCCTCCCTCTCAAACTCAACATAAACATCAAGAGAAAACGGGACATGGATAAATAGGGCAAAATAGAGTAGATAACGTGTTGAACTCACCGGTGATGAAAACAGCCTTGTCCCGTCGGGTCGATGTACGTCCTTCTCATGGCGTTCTTGGCCGCCTTCACGGCCCAGTCGGCAATGTGGGCGGCCATTAGCCCCAACGCCAACCAAGAGACCGCCCAGTTGCGCTGAGAGACGACAACCAACGCCGTCCACGCCAACACCCACGCCCCCACCATGTGGTACCAGGTCATCCCCATCGCCAGGTGCG